>NC_056735.1:1631483529-1631585449 GCF_019279795.1 Protopterus annectens | reverse complement strand
TGTCTGATATCACATAAGGATACCCACGACTATTGTCTCTTTTTGTCTTTGGAAGGAACACCGTCATACTGCGTGTTCCATTTGCCAATCTTTCGTACTGAAGGCCCTCGTCAGCCTTTTGGCTGCACTAAGTTTATATTTTGAGAACCAATGTCTCAAAAAGGTTGCGCTTAGAATGGACCCCAAATTAGCCGTTTAGACTGAACCACCGTAGAAAAAAGCCAAAGTTTCCTGGCCTACTTCGGTTGACTCTGCCATCGGACTTCTCGCCAGCTTCCGATATAGGAGTTGAGGGACGTCTGACAGAACTGACTTCTTCAGCTCCCACTGACGTAGCCACTTAAGAGGTTGCGGCCTCCACATCCACAGACGTAACCAAGACGTCTGTTCGTACTGACGTCGAGGTGGATCCAGAAGGTCGGTCGTCCTTGGGAGACTCCTATTCCTGAGACTCAAGCTTCTGAGCCTAGGCTTTCTCCCAAGCCAATGCCTACTAAACGTAAGCAGAAATCTAAACATCTGGCTCCTACGCCTTTATGCGATGGCCCATGACTGGCAATCTTTCACTAACTCTCTGATGCAGTTTTTTATGGGCCTCAGGCCCACAAGCTCTACTCCCTCCACTATACCTGTTCTCAGCCCTAGGCCTGCCTCCCCCATTTCTCTCTCCATGCAGACTACCCAAGAAGGAAAGGAGGGACTTTAGAACCTTGCTACTCTTCTAAGAGTCCATTTCTTATGCATCCCAGATTGCCGCCCCTTTAGAATATTATTCACCCGGGACCCCTTCTAATATTCACAGACAACACCACAGTCGTAGTACCTCAACAAACAAGGAGGTACCAAAGCCTACCTCCTTTGCAGTATCACCTTACAATTCTGGGGTGTTGCCTCCAGGCACAACCTGTCCCTGAATGCCTCATATGTAGTCTCAGGACAACAAACGGGCGGATCTTCTAAGCAGAACATCATCTCTACAGCATGAGTGGATGCTGAACAGGTAAATATTTCTAGACGTCCACCGGTGGGGCACTTCAAGTGGATGTGTATGCCTCCCCCATAACAGACAGTTGACCACTTTCTGCACTAAGGATCACTCCCCACTAGCCTGGAGAGTAGATGCCTTCACCGTTCCTTGGAAGGAACAGTTTCTTTGCGCTTTTCCCCCCTTCCCTCTTATTCAAAAGGTCCTACTGAAAATCAGGAAGGACAAACCAAAAATCTTGTTGGTGACACCCTTCTGGCCAAGGCAGCACTGTTTCCCCCTACTTCACTCACTAGCCAAGGGCAATCACCACAAGTTACCCCACAAGGTTGACCTTCTCATACAAAAAAAAAGGGGACCCTAATCCATCCTCACATGCAGATGTTAGCACTGAACTCTTTATAAACTTCTAACCCCTTTTAGACACCACTATTCAGAGGATGTGCTTACAGTCCTGAGGGAGGGCAAGAAACTTACTACTAGAAAATCTTACTTATCAAAATGGCAGAGATTCTCAAAATGATATCTACGTAAAGATGGGGACCCCCAGCTAGGTTTACCCTTCCCTAGTCCATGCATGTGTGTGTGAACTCATTAAGGATGGCCTTTCTTACTCCTCAGTTAAAGTAGAATGTTCAGCCATATCTGCTGCCTCTAGCCCCCCCTTTACTATCGTTAAACTTTTCCTGAGAGGGGTCTTGCACATATGACCACCTAGAAAACCCATCCTGCCACCCTGGGGTCTAAACTTTGTCCTGGAGAAACTAGCACTTGGTCCCTTTGAACCAGTTAGCAATGCTACTTTACAACTGTGTACATGGAAAACGACAGTTGGTCGCCTTCACTTCTACTAGGAGAGTGTGAGAGTTACAGGCACTCATGGCCTGCACCCCCCTCCCCCCACAGTGACCGTCTTCCACTAGGACAGGGTGACCTTGTGCACTGACCCTTCCTTCATGCCTAAAGTGGTAAACAAGCTATCCTTAAAGCAGTCTATTCACCTTGCCTACCCCCTCTCCAACTAACAAGAGTGAGAGGATTCTCCATTCGCTGGATGTGTATAGACAACTTAGATTCTACCTAGACTAAACTAAACTCTTCAGAAAATCTGAACAACTTTGTTTCCTTCCACCCCAGGGCTGGCCCAAAGCAGTTTCCAAGCAAACTATTTCAGGGTGGATCAGAAAATCCATTTACTTCTGCTACTCACACCATGGCAAACCTTTACCCCAGGGGGTGAGCGCTCATTCCACCAGAGGTATGACTACTTTCAAAGCCTTACTCCTTCCTCAAAGGGCTGGACACAGCTTCCATTTTAGAAGCTGCCACTTGGTCCACTATCCACAACTTCACAAATGCTACAAACTAGATCGTCGCCACGGCTGGCTTTGCTAGGACAATCCTCCTCGGGTTTTGCTAGGACAGTCCTCCACGGGTTTCTGGAGTCTTTCCCTCTTATCTCTTGACTAGCTATGGTGCTGTCCCACAGTTGGAATACAGCAACATAGGAATAGGACATAGAATAGTTGTGTAAAATCTTAACATAACCATAGATGTCCTTGTCTTCCATGTTGCAGTATTCCATCCCTCCCATTTTCCCCTTGCATTGCACTACTAACCTAGCTCCTAGATTTTAGGAAGCTCTCCCCTTAACCAGGAGCAACTAGCCAGCATATGACACTTGACTCTTCTAGCTGACAGTCACTTATTCTTCTCTTAAGACAGTCTGGTCTTCCAAGTTCTGAGGTCTGTGTGTGCAGACGTCACATTTAAGGTCCCTGGTTTATAGCCGTATGTGTGGCATGCGATGCACTTATAGCAACCAGGGTTAAGCTTTTGTATAGGAGCTGACGTCTGGTCACCTGAAGTGGGAAATCCCACAGTAAAAATACTGCAACATGGAAGAGGACATCTATGGTTGCTGTACGATTTTTTACACACTTCTTTCCTCTCATTGCCATCCCTAGAGACAGTCCAGGATTAAGTCCCTCTTCTGAATAATTGTTTTGGCCTCGTAGAAGGCTTTCACGAAAAAAAGTCTACAGTAAGTGGAAGAGATTTGCTATTTTGGCTACAAACAAACATCGACCCCTTTTCAGCACTGGTTTCAGATGCATTACTGTTTTTGTACCTTTTTGATGAGGGTGTTAGTTTCTCCACTATCAGGTTGCAGTTGGCTGCTATTTCCATTTTCCATACTGCAAGTGAAGTCACATTCTCTCCTCCTTTAGACTGTGCAAATCATTCATGAAAGATGCCTTTTTATTAAGACCCCCTGACTAAGGATCCAGCCCTCCGTAGGACCTCTCACTTGTGCTGCAGTCTTTGTCACGGACCCTTTGAACCAACAGCTACTTGTTGCATGAAATTACTGTCATGGAGGACTGCTCTTTTGGTGGCTGTTACTTCTGTAAAGAGGATTTCCGTACTACAAGCGTCTTCTAAACCTCCTTACATTCTGTTGCATAAGGATAGTGTGTCCTTGCCCACAAATCCAACCTTTATACCTGAAGTAGCTACCATGAAGAAAAATCAGTCCATCCATTTGCCAGTGTTTTTTCCCCAGTTTCTCTAACAAAGTGGAGTATGTTCAGCTTCTAGATTTTCATATACAACTTCGTTTTTACCTGCACAGGACCAAGCAACACAGGAAGTCTGATAAGCTTTTTGTAGTTTTCTCCTCCAATAAACTTGGACAAGTAGCATCAAAAATTACCTTGGCAAAATGGATTTCCAACTACATTTCATTCATTTAGTCATCCAAAGGATTGGAATTACCTAAACCTCCTATGGCACATTCCACCAGAGCTGTGGCTAGTTTCTCAGGTTTCTATTTTAGAACTTCCATTAGTGACATTTGTGTGGCAGCTTTATGGTCTAATAAACACATTGTATCTCATTACAAGTTGGATGTTGTTTCTGGGAGTAGAGTTTCCTTTGATTTTGTGATGCTTCAGCATATCCTTCCATGAGGGCCACACAGTGTTTATGTATTTGGGGACTCTGACCCTATCGTGAGTAGGAATGGAGACATCATCAGATGTTAAAGGTGGTCTTACCATAGCTTGGCATCTGTGTTGTCTTCCTTCATTCATCCTCTTTCCCACCCAGCAATCCACCTCTTTTGTTTCTCAAGGAACCTGGATAGTGTAGGGACTATTATGTCCTATGTCCGTCTCTTCTGCCAGTCTTTAATGTATTACTGCTGGATGTTTGGCATTGACAAACTTGATCAGAGGTAGTTGGGTGGATGCAAGGCATTATGGGTATGAGTAAGGAGCTTGAGAGTCAGATTCAAGTCTGTAGAATTTGGCAGAGCCAGATCAGAGGGTCGGATCAGAGACCCTATTGTGAGGATGAATGAAAGAAGACCGCACAGATGCCAAGTTATGGTAAGACATGACCTTTAATTTCTGCCAGTGGTTGGGTCATTGAACCCATATGAAAATTTTTAGAGACTCCGTTTAGAGTGAGGTTTGAAAGGACTGGTACTATTAAAGAAACAACTCAGTTTTTACAACAGCTGCATAGTTCTAAAAGTTGTAAGGTCGATGCCCGTTTTGTTGCATTGGATGTTTTATTTGTAGTGATACCCAATAATGGTGTTAAGTCAGCTTTTGTTAGAATATAGAGAGTACACTCAGCCCTGTATTAATATACTGTTCTAGTTACTTATGGTTGTGTTGACAAATAATGTTTCTTTTTCAAAATAAGATGTGTAAGCAGAAGAAAGGTGTGGCAATGGGTACACCAGTTGCAAACACGTATGCAAATATATTTGTTTGGGAGAGTATTTTTACTGATGTAAACCCGTTTAATGGAATTATCCTTTTTTATTTATGGTTCGTGGGTGAATTATTTTTAGTGTTGAATGGCAATGTAGAGCTATTTGAGTTGTTTTGAATACATCTAGCTCTTTGAAGTCTAAGAAAAATGTATCTGATACACATTGACATTCGTGATGGTACAGTGTACAAGGAGGTTAACGGTGCACAGGACACTACATTGCATCAGAAACCTGTAAGACTTTATTCTTGTTTACATAGAAATAGCATGCACCCACAGTTTATTTTTAACAATATTAAGAACCAGATGATTAGTGCAGCTCAATTGAATACAACTGATGATATGATGGCAGACCAACTAATGACTTTATTAAAAAAAAAATATTTATGGTACGATACCCATATGGTTGAAAATACTGTTATTGAAACAACGTTCTAATGATGCTAGATCTACTTTTTCTGATAAGCCTAGTAATGATGGGATAAAGAGACTACAATAAGATGCATGTTAACATATAACAAAAGTACAAATATGGTTAGAAGCATTATAAACAAAAATTGGTATGTTTTGCATGATGTACCAGAGCTGCGAATGACCATCTCTAATAGACCACAATTTGGGTATAAGGGAAATGCTAAGTTAGAATAGCTTCTTTGTTATAAGAACAACCACGTAACTCCAGTAATTTTAGAACAAGAAAGGTTCCACAATGTGTGGGAACTGTTTTCTGTAAACACATTTGTACTCGTAAGGTATTTGTGCATCCAGTGAGTGCTCAGACTTTTGAGCTAAGAGCCACAGGGAATTGCAATACTAAGAATTTGGTCTGTCTGGCTTTGTGTGCACACTGTCTTTTACATAGGCAAAACTAACCAAAGGCTATAAGAACATATTTGTAACCATATGTCAGACATGAAGACTGCTATTGACTATTGCCATGTATAAACATAAAGCTGATAGTGGCATTGAACATAACTTCAAATTCTGTATTTTGCAAGTAGTCCATGAAAGTTCATGTGGCTATAATATTGTATTTAATAGTATCATGGGATCATAGGAGGTTACTAGGCTATTGACCCTGTGGCCCTTATAAGCCTAGCCAAGAGTTTAGGCCATGTTTAGACAAATTAGCACCCAATGCCCCTGTCCAGCAGGGACATGGATGGAATGCCAGGGGTATATTTTCTGATTTCATTTTTGATTTTTTTTTTGATTGATTTGATATTTTCTGTTTCACTGTTGCAGTGATCACATTTGGGTTATCCCTACCAGAGTAGCCCTCGGCCGGTCCGAATACCGCCGATCCGAATACTAGAGACTTAGTATTTCTGCATCTCTTCCTGTCGACTGAGGACTGTTGCCAGGTCGTCAGTAGTATAACATAAGGCAGCCGACACCATTACATCAGTCTTTCTTGCCATGGAGCCCAAAGCAAAAGCAGTTCGCAAGAATGCCTGTCGGCTGCTACCTGAGTTTTCGTTTCTGAATTGAAGTTGAAGTCTTCTAAAGTTAAGTACCCTCGTTGGGGATCCATTTTTCTTGCACTAACCGATGTCAGAAAAAATGAATTGTCTCGCCTGTGGAAAGCAAATACCACACCGAGAACTCCACTCTTCCTGCGTCACTTGTCTAGGCCCAGACCACGACGTCCCCCGTTGTCGCTTCTGTGCTTTGTTCAGTGCCAGAGCTATCCATCATCGGGTCCTTATTGTAGCCAGATATTTTCATTTATAGTTCTCTAATTCCGATATGGCTTCGGTAAGCCATCCGACAGCAGATCTTCTAAAAAAAATAAAGATAAAGACAGAGACCGCAGAAATCCAAACCTACCGACGACGCTTCCATTAAGCTAGTCAGTCCTCCAGTACTCAGTGAGGTGCTTTAGCAGCCCCTAATGGCCACTTCAGTTGATTTGCAGGCCACTACCGAGACTCTCTTGGAGGTCAGTATGCCGCAAAACTTTTCTTCATCTAAGGATCATGTGGTATTCTCTCTTCCTTGGATGGGTCCCGGAGCCACTGAGCAGGCACCGGCTTCCGAGGATTTCCTTCACACCACCGAATGTCGACACAAACCGACGTCGTCTTTTGCAACTACTATTTCGAAAACAACTGATTTCCTTAGGCTCAGGGTTACCACACCCAAGAAACAGACTATCCACTCAGGCGCCTGCTACCTTTCCTCAGTCTCAAATGCTTAAAATGGCGTAAGACCTTATGCTGATCAGGGGAAGCCAAGCTACTCCCTCAAAAAGGAAAAGTCTGTCCCCAGTAGTTTTGTCTGAACAGGTGTCCGATGAATCTGCTGCATCTGACTGTGGTAGACATGCAACCGCTCTTCACTTATGAGGATTCTGATGCAGAGGGAATCCATTCCTTCAGCCTTTTCCCCCAGAGGATTTTTCCTTTGGGGCAACCCTGCATACTTTTAAGAGAGCATTTCCAATGGTAGAGTCAGGACTACCCTCAGTCTAAAAAGAGACTTTTGGTATTCCTAGATGTTCCACAGCACAGACCCTTAGCCATCCCCCAGTCCTGGATGTGGTGGATGATGTTTTCCTTGAATCCAGCTTGACTTCTTACGCCCTAACTCCTGCTCCCAGAAAACCCAGACTGGTACTATAGAGTCCCTGACTCGCACAAATATCTTTTTAAAAATCCAACAGCTGACCCTGAGATCATTTCTCAAGGGCCAAAAAGGATTAAAGCAAATTCTGCTAAGAATCCCACCCCTTCAGACAGGTGTTCACGAGCATTGGACAGATGGGGGTAAAAGAGTATACACCTCAGCTACTCTTGCTATCAGGGCACTAAATTGTCAGTTCCATATGCTTAAATATCAGCAACATACCTTGGAACTCCTTAAACAAAATGTTTTCCTTTCCTGCTTGGGCAGAATCTAAAGAGTTGATGCATTCTGAAAGTCAAGTAACTAAACGCACTTTGCACTGTGGTTTTGACACCCTAGAAGCTTCTTGCAGGGCAGCAGTCACTGGATCTGTCACTAGAAGACATGCATGGCTTAAGGAACAACCCCTGCCAGACCATGTCAAATCTAAATTGTTGGATTCCCCCTTGCACAAAGACAATTTATTTGGCACTAAGGCACAGGAGGTTTTAAAGATGGAAGAAAAAGCTAAATCTATGCAAACAGATTTCTTACAGGTCCAGCAGACATTTTCCCTCCAGGCACTGGTCCTTTCCTTCTCCAAGTAAACAGCCCCCCCCCCCAACAGCCCCAGGGAATGCAGAGATCTAAGCAGTAGGCTACCTCCCCTTCAAAACCAGGGAGTTGTAAGCCACCCCTTATAAGAACTCACAATGACTCACCTCCTCCCCGACCTCCCCTCTGCCCACCTTTACTTACCCGTAGGAGGAAAACTCTCCTTTTACTCAAGCACCTGGGCCACCATTACCAAGGACCAATAGTTTCTGAACATTCTCTCAGGGATACAAATTCTTCTTCCAACCCCAAAAGGGTTCCCAGATCTACCACCAAATCAGTGGGCAGAGGCTCATAAGCAAATCCATTCCCTGCTGTGTCTGAGGGCAGTAGAGCACGTTCCTGCAGAACAGCCCAAGGCTCCTACTACAGACTTTTTCTGGTGCCCAGAAAGTAGGGCACCTGGTGCCCCATCCTTGATCTGTCCATTCTAAACACATTCCTGGTGATCCCAAAATTCAAAATGCTCATTCTCCAGCAGCTGCTACCCATGCTCTAAGGACACTTGGCTAGCCACCCTAGATCTTAGAGGCCTACCTCCACATTTCTATCAGGAAATCATGCAGGAAATACCTCTGCTTCATGGCAGGATCTCAACACTTTCAGTTCTCTGCACTTCCCTTTGGCTTATTTACTACTGAGTTTTCACAAAATGTCTGGCTCCGGCCATTGCCTTTTGCAGACAAAGAAATATTCAAATTTACCCCTACTTAGACGACTGCCGTATTCAGGCAGACAGCCAGGAAAAGCTGCTAAAGCACCTAGCGTTTGTAAAGACCCTGCCAACCTCCCTAGGGTACACAGTCGAAAAGAAATCAATACAGGTGCCCACCCAAAGGATAATCTTCCTGGGAGCAAGTCTGGGCACAGCATCCCAGATGGCATACCTTACACCAGACAAACATTTTCCTGACAGCCTATTTCTCTCAACTGGCCACCAGGCCCCAACTTTCTACAAGGAAAATACTGCAAGCTTTGGGGTTTATGGCATCTTGTATACTCATTCCATATGCTAGACTGCATATGAGTGAACTTCAATGGTACATAGAGCCTTTGGTGTCAACACTCAAGACCTGGAAACTCGTCTACCTATAATTCCTTGCCTCAGAAAGGAAATTCTTTGGTGGGCAACAGCATGCATCCACAACAAGGGACTGCCCCTCTCCCCACACCCTGCCACCCTGACCCCCAGCACAGACTCCTCAGACTACGCTTGGTGTGCACACCTGGGTGGCAGGTGCATACAGGGCCAATGGAAATCACAGCAAATCCCCCCTGCACAACAATCAAAAAGAGATGATTGCTCTGCAGCACGCCTTTATAGCTTTCCAAACCCCTTCTCTATCCAGGGGTTCTTTTGATCAAAACAGGCACCACCACTGTGATGTACATCAACAAGCAGGGAGGGACTCGCTCCTACCCTCCATGCAGGCTGGCCATGACTCTTTGGCTCAGAGCCTCTTCCATGCAACTATATTTGTTAGCAGAATACATACCAGGCTCTCTCCACTCCCTTGCAGACCAATTGAGCAGAAACCAGCTGGACTCACATGAATGGCAGCTCAACAGAAGTACTTTCACCCTAATATCTCAGAAAATGGGAACCTCGAAGGTCGACCTCTTTGCCTCCCACACCAACCATCAGCTCAGCAATTTCTGCACCAGGAAGCATCACTGCATGGCTTGGAAAGTGGATTCCCTCTCCTTCCCCTTGGTCAACCTCTCTGTCTGACTTTCTTTCCTTACTGCTCATCTCAAAATAAGGGAGGAAAAAATCAAGGACCTTTCTTATAGCTCCAGACTGGCCCCGACAACACTGGTACCTCTTGCTGCTCAGCCTGTCCCTGCTTCCCTCCATGGCATCTTCCTCAGATTCCAAACCTCCTAAACCAGAGGGAAGGGGAATTCATACATCCCCAATTGTAGGCACAGTTTGGCATCTTGGCTTATTCCCTAACCCCGAACCAATCTGCCATCCTCAGTAAACAGGATGTTCTTCGTGTTTCACTGTTGCAGTCATTACATTTGGGTAATCTGCTGGCAGGTTGCCCTCAGTCTGCCTGAATAACAAAGTCTTGGGTCCTGCATCGGTTGCTGTCTCCTCTTCCATGACGTCAGGTCGTCAGGGGTATAAAACATGCAGCCGATGCCATTTTATTCAGTCTTTCTTGCCGTGCAGTTCCCGAAGCAGAAGCATTTCGCAAGTGCTGGCCGCAGACTCCTGAAATTTTCACATTTTAGTTTCAGAACCAGAGTCTTCAACCAAAGCCAAGTACCCCCTTGGGGAAGCTTTCTTCTTACTCCTTACCGATGTCAGTAAAAGTTAATTGCATTACTTGTGGGAAGCAAACACCTCAGAAGGATTTTCATTTGTACTGTATTCCTTGCTTAGGTCCAGATCATAACGTGCCTTGCTGTCTGTTTTGTGCTAGATTTAACCAACGCACTATTTAAGCGTCTGTATATTTTTGCTTCTAAATATTTTGGATCCTGATTTAATTACTCTGAAATGTCATCGGTTAGCAATCCGACTACTGGAGTTCGCATAAAACGCAAAGAAAAGGACCGAGACAGACCGTCTAGGTCCAAAACAGACGAAACTTCTCCTATGCCAGTCGCCGGTACTCAGTGAAGCGCTTTCGCAGCCCCTGATACCCACTACTTTTGAGTCGCAGGCCTCTACAGAGACCCATGAGGAGTCCGGTATGCCGTGAGATTCTCAGAGTATTGAACCCGCAGATGTCTCTCCCTTGGATGGGTCCGGAGCTGCTGAGCAGGCAATGGCTTCTGAGGGTGTTTTCAGGCCTCAACATTTTTACATAAAACCGACGCCAGCCTCAAAAACAAGATCAAAAACATCTATGTCTAAAAAACTGACACATGAGCCACGTGCTCAGGCCCCTATGCCTAAGAAAACAGATCAAAATGGTTGAGGACTTAATTACCTTGATCAGGGGTTCCCAACCCCCACCCCACTGCTAAGAAGCCTAGGCAAGACACTGATTATGAATCAGGTTTCCATTTCTTCTGATTCCTCTTCTGATCATGAATTTTTTATTCCACCCTATGAGGATTCTGATGCAGAAGAATCCATCCCATCTGCATTCCCTCCTGAGGATTATTCTTTTGGCAAAACCTTGCATACTTTAAGGGAACATTTTCATTGGGAGAGTCAGGATTTTTCTAAATCAAAAGAGGCTTCGGGATTTCCTCCTTCCTCAGCATAGGCCTTTGGCAATACCTCTTGTATTGGACATTGTTGATGTGTTTTCGGAATCAAGCATGGCTCCTGATTCCCTACCTCCGGCTCCTAGTAAGCCAGACAGATATTACAGGGTTCCTGACTCCCACAAATTTCTATTCAAAAATCCTGATGCTGATCCCGAGACTATCTCACAAGGTCCCAAAGGTGTAAAGGCCTCTACAGCCAAAGATCCTACCCCCTCTGATAGAGATTCCAGGGCGGTGGATAGATTGGGAAAGAAGGTTTATACGTCTGCAACCTTGGCAATTAGGGCCTTAAACTGCCAGATGTTCATCGTGTTACACTGCTGCCGTCATTACACTTGGGTTATCCTACCGTCAGGCGGTCCTGCAGTTGGCCAGAGTTCCAAAGTCTTGGTCCGGCGTCTGTTGCTGTCGCCTCCTCCCTGACGTCAGTGCGACAGGGGTATATAAGATGCAGCCAATGCCATTTTCTTCAGTCTGTCTTGCCACGCGGTGCCCGAAGCGGAAGCAGTTCGCAAGTGCCGGTCAGCTGACTCCTGAGATTTTCATTCCGAATCCAGAACCGAAGTCTTCTAAAAGAGCTAAGTACCCCGTTGGGGAAACTTTTTCTTGCCTCAGACCGATGTCAATAAAAGTTAATAACTGTATTTCTTGTGGGAAGCAAATACCTCATAAGGATTTTCACTCCTGTTGTATTCCATGCCTAGGCCCTGACCACAACGTCACTGGTGGTCGGTTTTTTGCTAGGTCTAACAAGCGCACTATTAAACGTCTGTTTGTTTTTGCCCGACATTATTTTGGTAGAAAAATCAATTACACCATGTCATCGCAAATTCCGACTACCGCAATTCATAAAAAGCGCAAGGACAGGCATCCGAAGCCCAAAACGGACGACGAGGCCTCTTCTAGGCCAGTCGCCGGTTCTCAGCAAGGTGCCTACGCAGCCCCTGACTACCGCTCTTCTAGGCCAGTCGCCGGTTCTCAGCGAGGCGCCTACGCAGCCCCCGACTACCGCTTCCATTGAACCACAGACCGCCTCTGACTCCCACGTGGAGCTGGCTGGGCCTTTGGATGCACTTGGCCTTCAGCTTACCGATCCTAAACCTACAGAGGAAACCGAAGTAGCTGAGCAATCCACAGCTACAGGAGGTGTTTTCAGACTTACCCAGTTAACCATTAAACCCTCTTAAGTCTAAGCCCCCTTTAAAAGCAAAGAAACAGACTCAACTCTCTCCAGGACAGGCTTCCATGCCTAAGAAACAAGTGCTAAAAATGGCCTTGGACCTAATCACCCTGATCAGGGGGTCCCATCCCCCTCCTGATAAAAGGGCCAGACAGGATGCAGACTATGAATCTTCTGACCAGATGTCCATTTCCTCTGACTCTTCCTCGGACCTAGGATATTCTTTACCCCCTTATGAGGATTCTGATGCTGAGGAATCATTTCCATCAGCCTCTCCGCCTTAGGATTACTCCTTTGGAGACACCTTACAATACCATGAGAGAGCATTTCCATTGGGAAGGCCAGGATTACTCAGAATCCAAGAAAAGACTCTGACTTCCTTTTATTGCCTCAACACAGACCCCTTGCTATCCCACCAGTTTTAGACATTGTGGATGATGTGTACACTGAATCCAGTTTGAACCCTGACTCCTTACCCCCAGCCCCAGTTAAACCTGATGGATATTAGAGTCCCTGACTCTCACAAATTTCTGTACAAAAGCCCTGTTGCTGACCCTGAAACTGTTTCTCAGGGACCCAAAGGGATTAAGGCCTCATCAGCACAAAACCCAGTTCCCTCTGACAGAGATTCCAGAAGCAAAGCTGTCTTCACCCAAGACTGGACTAGACAGTTAAGAGGCGAAGGTAAACACTTTCACCACACCACTCTTCACATAGTCCCTCAAAACCTACACCACCAAAACACACACACAAACACAAAACATACCTGCATTCACGGAGGCTCTCATTAAAAACCTGCTCAAGCATCAGGGACATCCAAAGCATAAACTCAAGCAAACTCCACCCCCCCCCCAACACAACTCAAATGACACATAGCTCACAAACTCAGTGTGCCACTCAACCACAGCCCATGAGGCATAACAACGTACCCAACACTCTAGTCATAGGTGACTCTATAGTCAGGCACATTGATGTTCCACTCACTAGACTAAACAAGGAGAAAGTTACTGTCAGCTGCCTGTCAGGTGCCAGGATCCGCCACATAACGCATGCACTCAGGTCACTCCACAATAAGTACAAATATGACACTGTCCTTGTCCATGTTGGTGTGAATGACCCGAGACGTACCTCCCTGGACTACATGAAGAGAGACATGGAGGAGCTCTCCGATCTTATATCCCAGGCAGGTATGACCCTAACCCTATGTAGCATCCTGCCATCACCCAGAATGATACCACAGTACAAGGACAAAATGATTGACTTCAACAATTGGCTAAGCTTCTGGTGTCATTCTACGGGGATCCAGTAGTCGTCTGCCTGGGACGACATGATCGACAGTCCACGATGCTTTGCCAGAAATGGCCTGCACCTGTCGCCCTTAGGATTCCGGATACTGGCTAAGGCTCTTGCCACCCCTATAGTGCCTTTTTTTAGGCAAGGTTCAAATGACAAATTCACCACCGTAACAGGTACAAGCAAGCAAAATCTGAGGGTAATGCTACTCAGTGCTAGAAGTCTAAACCTCAAAATGCACTCACCCGAGGCACTCCTTAAAATGGAGAACATTGACATCTGTGCAGTGACAGAGACCTGGTTCAAAGCTCCAGAGAGCACCCTTGCATTACTAGGCTTCAATTCATACCACACCTTTCAGCCACCTAACCCAGAAAGAAGCACTAAAGGTAGAGGCGTGACCATATTCATTAAGGATATCCACACCTCCAGGCTAGTTGCACAGCATAATGCATCCGAGATTATCCAAGTGCAACTAACTCTGGGCAAGACCACAATCCAAATTGTAGCTTGCTACAGACCCCCCACCATGCCCCAGGATTCGCACTCCTCATTTCTTGATACACTGGAAAGCATTAGGGTACAACCCAACACCCAAATAATGGGCGATTTCAACTACCCCACCATTAACTGGGAAAACTACTCTTGTACCAACTCTTTTGCTCAACGTTTTCTAGAATTCATAAATTCCAACGCCTTAGATCAACTTATTCACACCCCCACCAGGGGCAGCAGTATCCTAGACCTGGTCATTACCAACATGGAAAACTGGTGTTCCACACCAGAGGTCAATTCCTCGTTGGTCAGATCCGACCACAAGCTAATCAGCCTAGACATCCACATCCCACCCCCAGCCCCAGCTAGGGAAACCATCGTATAAAACTTCTCCATAGCCAACTTCACACTTCTTAAGACAGAAGTGGCAAACTTCATGACACCCATGCAGACGGACAATAGAGGTATGACTGCTGAATCCTACACAAATGCACTTTATAAGCACTTACACGAGTGCATGGGTCATGCTATCCCTAACAGAACCAAGATGTTATCCTCCAAAAAAAGGAAGCCAATCTGGTGGTCCTCTGCCATAAACAAACTGTACAACAGAAGAAAGAAACTGTTGCAAAAAAGAGTAAAATCCCATGACTGGAGGAACTCCCTGGTCAACCTCAGTAAGAAGTTGAGATCCCTCATAAAATCCTCCAAAGCTAGTTATGAAAACAAAATTGCCACTGACTCTAAAGACAGCCAGAAAGCATTCCATAGCTATGTCAAGAATCTAAATGGGAACACTCAGATCTGCTCTGAGTTACAGCGCAATGGCACTAAATATACAGAAACAACTGATATTGCCAACATCCTAGCAGATAGATTCAGTGCTAACTTTGCCCCCCTCTCACCCCCTAGAAGGCCCATCTCTGTACCGGAAGAATGCAAAGTTTCTGTAATCACGGCTGCACAGGTAAAAAACACACTCTCCAAAGCCAAGAATACAGCATCATTGGGACCTGACAATATCCCAGGCTGCGTTCTACACGAACTACAGAATGAACTGGCACCCTACCTAAGTACCATGTTCAATCCTTGCCTCACCTCAGGCTTTGTACCCACTGAATGGCGCACTGCGACGGTTATCCCACTCCACAAAGGGGGAGCCACGACGGACCCTGGGAACTACTGCCCCATTAGCCTGATGAGCCTGGTCTGTAAGGCCATGGAACGTATCATCGTGGAACTCATAAACAAAGACATTGGTAATCTCCAAACTCTGGACCCTACCTGTTTGGATTTGTAAAAGGCAGATCATGTCTCCTAAACCTGATTGACTTCTTTGAAGCAGTTACCAAAGCCATAGATGAGGGTAAAATGGTTCACACAGCTTGTCTAGATCTCGCCAAGGCTTTCGACACCATCCCCCACTCTGGAATTATAGATAAGCTCACTAAACTAAGTATAAATCCCTGTGTCACAAGATGGGTTGCCAACTGGCTCACGGACAGAACCCACACTGTGAAAGTAGCGGATTCCAAATCTGACATCAGACCAGTGACAAGTGGAGTACCACAGGGTTCAGTCCTGGGTCCTCTCCTTTTTATCTACTTCTCTGAATTGCAGGTCAACACAGAAGGTCTTTGGCTAACAAAGTTTGCAGATGACTGCAAACTAGGAGCCATAATCGAAACTCCTAACGATGTGGACAAACTACAAAAGGGCCTCACTGAGACAGATGCCTGGTGTCAAAGCTATGGCCTGAAGCTCAATGCCAAAAAGTGTATTGTCATCCCCTTTGGTAAAAACTCTGTACCCATGAACTACCACATAGCTGGTAGTCTACTTAATGCCGAAAATGTGATGAGACCTTGGGACACAGGTGGACAGTAGTCTCTCCTTTGATAATCACATCGCCACAGTGGTCAGGAAATCCTACGTGGCTCATCTCATCACAAAAGGATTCTCATCCAGAAAGAGGTCCTTGTTCACCTCTAGTCATCACTCATTAGACCCATTATAGAGTAAAACGCCCCTTTTGGTATGTACCTCACAAGACATCTACAACAACTGGAAAGACCACAGAAATACCTCACAAATAGGATTACTGGCCTCAAACAGATGCCCTATGCAGACTGTCTCAAAAAAACTACAGCTTTACTCCATCACATATTGCTTACTCAGGGGTGATCTCTGCCTAAAATACAAAGCTATGTCAAACCCAGAGCTGTTGGACATGCTCCACTTAAAGAAATCCCAATCCCTCCGAGCTACACGCTCTAAGGACCTAAACCTTGTCACCACAATAAACAGAACATGCTGGAGGGATAGATTCCTGTCTGAGACTTCCCATACTCTGGAACAGACTACCTATATATGTCAAACAGAGCTCTTCATCAGCACTCTTCAAGAAAAATCTTGATTGGATGGGAAATGGGAAATTCACCCCGGGGATCACTTCTGTGGCTCTGCTCGACAGGGGCACAGAAAAATAAATTTCTTGGGTGGCGAAAGCCAGGGTACATTTTTTGGCTAGGCTTGTATGGGCCCTAGGGCCGATAGCCTAGTACCTACCTATGCACCTATGAGCATTAGACGTATGGGGAAAGAAGGTATATACGTCTGCAAGTTTAGCAATGAGAGCCTTGAATTGCCAGTTTCACATGCTAAAATATCAGCAATTTTTGATGGCTCAGTTGAAACAAAAGATGCTTCCAGATTCAGATCCTCCTAATTTAAAAGAAATGCAGGATTTATTGCATGCAGCTGAACAAGTGGGAAAACATACTTTGCAATGTGAGTTTGATTCCTTAGAAGGCCTCCTGTAGAGCAGCAGTTACAGGCTCTGTCATTAGAAGGCATGCTTGGTTAAAAGAACATATGTTACCAGATCATGTTAAAGTCAAATTATTGTATGCACTTTTGCAGCGGGATGTGCTGTTTGGAGTTAAGGCAGAGGAGGTATTAAAGAAGATTGAGGATAAGGCAGAATCTCTGCAAACGGTGAAAGATTTCTTACAGGTTCAGCCTCCTCGTTTTAGCAGAAATTGGCCAACAAAGAATTGTGTCCTTTCCAGTCACAGGTAGACCTCAAAGGGGCAGATGCAGACGTCCAAGAGGGTAGAGTTCAGACACAAGGCCCTTACAGGCCTCTACAATGGGGCACACCAGGCCAGAAAGAAGGGGAAGACCGGCCTCAACCTTATAAAAAAACAGCCTCAATGACTTTCCACTACAGCTGCCAAACAGCTCTCTTGGCAGCCCCCTTAGGAGGAAAACTGGCACTTTTCTATCGCAACTGGCATTGCATCACCAAAGACAAATGGGTTCTCAATGTTGTATCCCAAGGTTACATGTTCCATTTTCACACCCTGCCAAGGCTAAATGGAATGCCAAATCTGCCACCAAATCAATGGGCAGAGGCTCAAAAACAAATTACAGCACTCATGGACATGAGAAGCTATTCAAAAGGTACCACCACAGGAACAAGGACAAGGATTTTACTCAAGACTCTTTCTAGTTCCCAGAAAGGACAAAGCCTGGAGACCCATTTGGATGTTCCAAAATTCAAGAAGTTGACACTACAGCAGCTTCTCCCCATGCTGGGCAAGAAACCTTGGCTCGTGACTTTGGACCTCAAAGATGCATACCTGCATGTCCCTGTCAGACAAAACTGTAGAAGATACCTCAGATTTCTAGCTGGTTCAATGCACTATCAATTCTCTGCACTGCCCTTTGGCTTATCTACTGCGCCCAGGGTCTTCACAAAGTGCCTGGCACCAGTAATTGCATTTTGTAGGCAAAAAGGAATTCAGATTTATCTATACCTGGACGACTGCCTGATTCAAGCAGAGAGCAAGGACATTCTGCTAAAGCATCTGGCGTACGTAAAAAAGTTAAGTTGCCTGGGGTACACAGTAAACGAAAAGAAATCAAAACTAGTGCCCTCAACAGATTATTCCTGGGTGCCAGCTTGAGCACAATGGCCCAGATGGCTTATCTCACACCAGACAAGCAAGGACAACTGACTCAATATTTTCAATTAATGGCAACAAAGACCCAACTCCCTGCAAGAAAAATTCTGCAGGCCTTGGGCTACATGGCATCTTGCATACTACTAATTCCATATGCCAGACTGCATATGAGGAAACTACAATGGTACCTAAAGAGCGTATGGTTGGAAACAGTTTGGAAACTGTTATGCCACTAATTCCTTGCCTACAACAGGAGTTTCGATGGTGGGCACAAGCTTGTCACCTCAACAAGGGACAGCCTTTCACTCAAAGACACTGACAACAGATGTATCGGATTGCGCCTGGGGGGAGCACACATGGCATGAAAATGTATCCAGCGCGAGTGGCCCACAGAGCAAAGACATCTCCACATCAATCAAAAAGCGATGCTAGCTGTACAAAATGCTATTACAGCTTTCAGGGACCTACTGCATCCAGGACAATTAACTACTAAAGATGGACAACACCACAGTTATGTGGTACATAAACAAGCAAGGGGGCACACACTCCTACCCCCTCTGCATACAAACCATGACCTTGTGGAACACAGCTCTAAACTACCAAGTTCATCTGCAAGCACAATTCCTGCCATGAGAGAAAAACACACTGGCAGACTACCTAAGCAGAAACATTAGGAACCCACAGGAATGGGAACTGAACCCACAAATATTCAGAATGATAACACAAAAATAGTGGAGCCCAGACATAGATCCGTTTGCTACCCCAAAGAACTGCCAATTACAGAAATTCTACACAAGGAGCTACCATCCACAAGCATGGAAAGTGGATGCTCTCTCATTCAGCTGGAAAAAACTACAAGTATACGCTTTCCCTCCTTTACCTTTCCTTCCAAAGGTACTCATAAAAGCCAGGCAGGAAGAGCCAAAAATGATCCTGATTTCATCAGACTGGCCACGCCAGCACTGGTACCCAATCTTAAAGAACTTAACACAAGAACCACACTGGATTTTACCACAAATCCCACAGTTGCTGACACAGCACAACAATCGGATACTTCACAGCCAGCTAAAGACCTTAAATCTAGCTGCATGGAAAATTCCTTAGTCAAGCAAGCAATGCCTCTCTCCAAAGCTGTTATGTCGTTCTGGAGGCCAGAAGGCCTAGCACCAGGAAAGCATACTCGGATAAATGAAAGAGATTCTGTGCCTGGAACCAAGCACACAGCCTTCACCCTCCTGTCCCAAACATTCCTCATATACTGAAATACTTAACTGAGATGCTGGACAAGGGCCTCTCTTTATCAAGATCCACGCCTCAGCTATCTCTGCTCATTACAACATGGATCCACCAATTTTTTTCTAATCCTTTGCTCAAACAATACCTCAGAGGGGCTAAAAACATAAGACCGCCCCGTAGAGCACCTACACCAACTTGGGACCTCAACTTTGTTTTGGAAAAATTAACTTTACCTCCTTTTGAGCCAACTAACACAGCAGAATTAAAATACATCTCTTGGAAAACTGCTCTGCTACTGGCAATAAGATCAGCACGGAGAGTTTCAGAATTACAGGCACTAATGGCAGTGGAACCTTTCCTCATCTTCCACCAGGACAGGGTGTCTTTAAGAACCAACCCTACGTTTATGCCAAAGGTGGTATCAAGTGTGGCTCTAAACCAAACTATTCACTTGCCAACTTTTTATCCAAAACCACAGAACAAAGGGGAGAGACTACTACGTTCTTTGGACATTCACAAACAGTTGCGCTTCTACTTGGACAAAACCAAAGCTTTCAGAAAATCTGAGCCATTATTGGTAGCATACGCTGCAGGAGCACAGGGAAAAGCGATTTCAAAGCAGTCTATTTCAAAATGGATAGGACACTATATGTTTCTGCTATACCCACCATGGGAAACCTGTACCTAGCAGCATTAGATCTCACTCCACCAGGGCAATAGCCACTTCAACTGCCTACCTCAGGGCAAGGATATTTTGGAAGCAGCAACATGGGGTTCTGTGCATACCTTCGCCAAACGTTACCATTTGCCTTTATACTCCAAATCCAGAGCTGGCTTCGCCACTGCTGTACTGCAGGGCCTTATAGCCACCCCTAATGCCTTGTATATCCAACCTCCCTACCTCAGCTTTGGGATTCCACCCAAGTGTAATGACTGCAGCAGTGTAACACGATGAACATAGTACAGTTTTGTACCTACCATAAATGTCGATGTTAGTGTAAACATTGCTGCAGTCCAGGTTTCCCTCCCTCCTTCCCCTCTTACTTTCTGGTATTTACCTAGGGCATCTACCCTTTATTACCTATGGGGAGTATTTGCTGGTAACTAAAAATGGTTTGCCTTTTTTTGTATTTTTTACTAGCAATTTGTATTGCCTACCTATTTGGGGGAACCTGACGTCTGGGGCAAGAAAAACTGAAGAAAATGGTGTCTGTTGCATCTTGTATACCCCTGTCGCACTGACGTCAGGGAGGAGGCGACAGCAACCGACGCCGGACCAAGACTTTGGAACTCTGGCCGACTGCGGAACCGCCTGACGGCAGGATAATCCAAGTGTAATGACTGCAGCAGTGTTTACACCCTAACATCTACATTTATGGTAGGTACAAAACTGTACTTTTCATATGCTTAAATATTAACAGCATGTTATGGGCTTATTGAAACAGAAAATGATGTTGATTTTGGATTGTGTAGAAAATAAAGAATTACAGGAATTATTGCATTCAGCAGAACAGGTTGGAAAGCATACTTTGCAATGTGGATGTCCTTCAAGGATGCATCTGCAGTCCTTACAAATGGGTTGTCCTGTCGTCAGGCAGCCCTTCGGTCGGCCGGATTCCAAAGTCTGGGTCTGGCCTCGGCTGGTGCCGCACTTCACCCGACGTCATAGCTGCAGTTATTCGGGTATAAAGGCATCAGCCAACGCCATTTTCCTCAGTCTTTCTTGCCGCGTGGCGCCCGAAGCAGAAGCTGATGTCCTTCATGGATGCATCTGCAGTCATAACAACTGGGTTGTCCTGTCGTCAGGCAGCCCTTCGGTCGGCCGGATTCCAAAGTCCGGGTCCGGCTTCGTCTGATGTCGCACTTCACCCGACGTCATCTCTGCTGGTCTTCGGGTATAAAGGCATCAGCCGACGCCATTTTCCCCAGTCTTTCTTGCTGCGTGGCGCCCGAAGCAGAAGCTGTTCGCAAGTGCCGGTCGGTCAGATCCAGAGATTACTACTACCGAATACTGACTTCTAAAAGCTAAGTACCCCGTTGGGGACTCTTTCTTGCCTCAGCCGATGTCAGAAAAAGTCAATAACTGTTTAACTTGTGGGAAACAAATACCTCATAAAGATTTCCACTCTTACTGTTTGCCTTGTCTAGGCCCAGACCACGACGTAGCAGCCTGTTCGGCCTGTGCTTCATTCAACAGACGACCGCTTAGGCGTCGGTCGGAGTTTGCTGAACAGTTTTTCGGCTCAGATTTTGCGTATATTATGCCGTCAGATCCTCCGACTACCCAAATTGTTAAAAAAACGCAAAGAAAAAGACCGACACTCGCGGTCTGCGGTTTCGGCCGAAACCATGGTTAAGCAAACCGCGAGTGTCTCGGTTTCGGCCGAAACCGAGAAAACTGATCAAAGTACAGCTGAATCAATGACTACTACTGAGGTTCCTGCTACCTTACTTGAATCGGCCTCAGAAATTTTACCTACAACAGTGGTTACTAGTGACTTATCAGACACCATCCCTTTGGATGTCTCTACCCCAGCACGTGGTGCTGCTAGGCCTCCTGCAGCCATGTCTATTAAGGCCTTTGCCAGGGCTAAAGCAGCCAAATCTACTAAATCAGTGCCTGTTAAACCCCCCTCAACCAGGCCCACTTCTAGTTCACAAATGCTTACTCTGGCAGAAGATTTAATATCCTTAATTAGGGGATCTCAATCTCACCCAGACAGGGCCCCTCAGCCCCCAGAAAAGAGACCTAGAGCAGAGCCCCGAGCCTGTGTCCTCTGATGATTCTGGATGACTCAGATATTACAGACCAGCCAGAGGCTCCTTTCTCCAATTATGAAGACTCAGATGCTGAAGAATCCATTCCAGCTGCTTCTCCACCAGAAGAATTCTCCTTTGGGGAAACCTTACATGCCATGCGAGAACAATTCCAATGGCAGGAACAGGATTTCTCAGATTCCAGAAAAAGACTTAGGACTTTTCTGCACCTTCCACAACACAGGCCCTTAGCTATACCTCCTGTCCTCTCTGTTGTGGACGATGCATTTAATGATGTCTGCACTGCACCAGATTCCTTACCTCCAGCCCCTGCCAAACCAGATAGATTTTACAGGGTGCCAGACACTCATCATCACCTATACAAGGCCCCACTTGCAGACCCCGAAACTATATCCCAGGGGCCTAAGGCAGTAGCCTCGACCACAGCAAAAAACCCTATTCCTTCTGAAAGGGAAGCCAGGTCTTTAGACAGATGGGGAAAAAAAGTTTACACCTCAGCTACTCTCTCAGCTAGAGCTTTAAACTGTCAGTTTCACATGATACAATACCAAGAGTTTATGCTTGATCAGTTAACTAAAAAGCTATCCTCTGATGACTCTATAGATAAGAAATATGCATTAGAAATAGTAAATAACACACAACAGGTTAGTAACCATTCCTTAAAATGTGGCTATGATGCACTGGAGGCTTCATTTAGATCAGCCATGACTGGCACAGTGATAAGAAGACATGCATGGCTGAAGGAACAGGTCTTACCGGATCATGTTAAAGCTAAGTTATTAGATGCTCCTATGGATAAGGCCAGTTTGTTTGGTACACCTGCCCAGCAGGTAATGAAGAAAATGGAAGAAAAGGCAAAATCTGTACAAACGGTTAAAGATTTCTTGCAGGTTCAGCCCCAAGGTTTAGCAGGAACTGGCCTGCCAAAAATTGGTCCTTTCCTGACTCCACAAGATCCCAAAGGGGCAGGAATAGACGTTCCAGAGGCAGAAATCAATCCAGAGGGGTGCCTACAGAGGACTGACAGTGGCAAGGTAATAACAGAGGCACAGACACAGCCACTACCACTACAACAGCACAATCACAGTGACTTGATTCTAACTCCGCCTACCAGGGAACAAATAGCAGCACCATTAGGCGGAAAATTAACCTTATTTTCAAGAACTGGCACTATATCACAAAGACAAGTGGGTTTTGCAAACCATAGACCAAGGTTACGGTTCCACTTCCACACTTTACCAGTCAAAAGAGGAATGCCAAACCTGCCTCCAAATCAAAAAAACAGAAGCTCTACAGCAGATAATGCAATTAACAAAGATGAGAGCTGTGGAAAGAGTACCAATAACAGAACAAGGCAAATGATTCTACTCCAGACTATTCCTAGTTCCAAGAAAGGAAAAAAGTTGGAGACCTATTCTCGACCTGTCCACCTTAAATACATACATCATTGTCCCAAAATTCAAAATGCTGACCCTACAGCAACTTCTTCCTATGCTGGGCAAGGAGTGTTGGCTGGTAACTCTAGATCTCAAGGAGGCATACCTGCACGTCCCCATTCGACCAATTTGCAGAAGATACCTCAGATTTCTTGCAGGATCAGAGCACTATCAATTCTCAGAATTGCCCTTTGGCTTATCAACTGCGCCCAGAGTATTCACAAAATGCCTGGCATCAGTAATCGCCCACTGCAGACTACAGGGAATCCAAATTTATCCATACCTGGACGACTGCCTGCTACAAGGGGACAACAAAAGCAAGCTGACAACAGATTTACAAAGGGTCATTTACTTGCTACAAGCACTGGGATACACAGTCAATTTACAAAAGTCAAGGCTGATACCATCCCAAACAAGGACATTCTTGGGCGAATTGGACACAGTAAAACAAATGGCATTCCTAACTGCAGAAAAACAAAAGAACTCTCTTTACTTCTTGGCACTAACAAGACAGAACAAGCTAACAGCAAGAAAAGTTCTGCAGGCCTTGGGCTTCATGGCATCATGCATAATCTTGGTTCCACATGCCAGACTGCATATGAGAAAACTACAGTGGTAGCTAAAGAATTTATGGTCCCAACACAGGCACAGCCTAGAAGCAGAAATTCCACTAATCCCATGCCTAAAGCAGGAGTTCCTATGGTGGGCTCAAGCATGCCAGTCAAACACAGGCCTACCCTTTCACAACTATCAAGCAAGCCAAACCATCACAACAGACGCCTCAGACCTAGGATGGGGGGCTCACATGCTGGACAAATGCGTACAAGGATTGTGGACGCAGGACCAGCTTCACCTGCACATCAACCTAAAAGCAATGCTGGCAGTAAAACTGGCAATCCAAAAATTCAGACCATTTCTCAAAGAAGGCCATTTGATGATAAGGACAGACAACACCACAGTCATGTGGTACATCAACAAACAGGGAGGCACTCATTCATACCCCTATGCAGAATGGCTTTGGACCTTTGGAACCTGGCACTCAGCTACAACATCCAGTTACAGGCAATATTTGTACCGGGAAAGGAGAATACTCTAGCAGACATGTTAAGCAGAACCACCTCGGATGCTCATGAATGGATGCTACACCCGGACATCTTCAAGACCATCTCAAAGAAATGGGGAATGCCACAGATAGATCTATTCGCTTCCCCTCTCAATCACCAGCTCAAAAAATTCTGCACGAGGACATTCCACCCACTTGCATGGAAAGTGGATTCGCTCTCCTTCAGCTGGAAAGGTCTGACAGCATATGCATTCCCACCTCTTCCCTTGATACACAAGGTATTACTAAAAATCAAGGAGGAACGCCCAAGGATAATCCTGATAGCTCCGAACTCGCCAAGACAACACTGGTACCCATTGCTGAGGAGCATGTCTCGGGACACAATGTGGTCAATACCCCTGATGCCTTTGATAACTCAGAACAACTACAGCATCATGCATCCAAACCTAAAAACGTTGCAACTGACTGCATGGAACATCACATAGTAGCAACTACTCCAGAACTTTCCCAAAGGGTTAAAGACATTATCCTTGAAGCCCGCAGATCTTCAACAAGAAGGAACTATGCAGGAAAATGGAAAAGGTTTGTCATTTGGAGTGCTGAAAGAGGAAAAGATGTGTCAATATAGATATTGCTAACATTCTGGAGTATTTGGCAGAGCTTCTACATACAGGCCTGTCCTATTCCTCCATCAAGATACATGCATCAGCTATTTCAGCAGAATACAGCTTTGATCCACCTGTCTTTTCACATCCTCTACTCAGGCAGTTCCTCAGAGGGATCAAGAATGTAAAACCTCCTAGGAAACCACCATTGCCAGCTTGGGATTTGAACTTTGTGCTAGAAAAGTTGACACTCACCTTTTGAACCAGCAGCAACAGCAGACCTACAGCATCTATCATGGAAAACTGCTTTCCTACTGGCAATAACCTCAGCAAGGAGGGTTTCTGAACTTCAGGCCCTAATGGCAGTACAACCCTTCCTAATATTCCACCAAGATAGTGTGTCCATGAGGACTAATCCTACATTTATGCCTAAGGTGGTATCCAGAGTGTCTTTAAACCAGGCAATCCACCTACCTACCTTCTTCCCCAACCCACAAAACAGAGGGGAAAGACTGCTGCATACCTTGGATGTACATAGACAGCTACGCTACTACCTGGACAGAACAAAAAGCAACAGAAAAAACTGACCAGCTTTTTGTAGCCTATGCAACAGGAAGGGAAGGAAAAGCTATTTCCAAACAGACAATCTCCAAATGGATAGGAAATTGCATACGATTCTGTTACTCCTTCCATGGAAAACCAATTCCACAGAACATAAGGCCTCATTCTACAAGGGCAACAGCCACTACCACAGCCTTCTTACGAGGAGTGGCAACCAAGGACATTATTGAGGCGGCTACTTGGACCTCCGTGCATACATTTGCCAAGCATTATAATTTACCTCTGTATTCCAGATCCCGAGCAGGGTTTGCCACTGCTGTACTGCAAGGGATCCTAACCACACCATAATCTATTCTTCCTCCTCCCCTAGTTGGCTATGGTATTCTACCCAGTTGTTATGACTGCAGATGCATCCATGAAGGACATAGTACAGTTTTGTACCTACCATAAATGTAGATGTCCGAACTGGCTAGCATCTGCAGTCAGGATTACCCTCCCTCCTTCCCCTCTGTGGTACTCCTAGGGTATTTACCCTCCTAATAGCTAGCTGGTGGGGGGAGTCTCTTATGGTGTATTTGTTTGTATATATGTGCATACATGCTTATTTTTTGTGTTTGCCTTCTATCTTTTTGGGAACATTGGCATTTACCAAAAATTTAGCTTTCCAAGAGGGCAACTGGCATCTGGGGCAAGAAACACTGAGGAAAATGGCGTCGGCTGATGCCTTTATACCCGAAGACCAGCAGAGATGACGTCGGGTGAAGTGCGACATCATCCGAAGCCGGACCCGGACTTTGGAATCCGGCCGACCGAAGGGCTGCCTGACGACAGGACAACCCAGTTGTTATGACTGCAGATGCTATCCAGTTCGGACATCTACATTTATGGTAGGTACAAAACTGTACTTTCGCAAGTGCCGGTCGGTCAGAACCAGAGAATACTTCTACTACTACCGAAGACTTCTAAAAAGCTAAGTACCCCGTTGGGGACTCTCTCTTGCCTCAGCCGATGTCAGAAAAAGTGAATAACTGTTTAACTTGTGGGAAACAAATACCTCCTAAAGATTTCCACTCTTACTGCTTACCTTGTTTAGGCCCAGACCACGACGTAGCAGCTTGTCTAGCCTGTGCTTCTTTTAACCGGCGGACGCTTAGACGTCGATCGGAATTTGCTGAGGAGTTTTTCGGCTCCGATTTTGCTTATATTATGCCGTCGGATCCTCCGACTTCGCAAATGTCTTAAAAGCGCAAGGAAAAGGACCGACACTCGCGGTCCGCGGTTTCGGCCGAAACCGCGGTTAAGACAACCGCGAGTGTCTCTGTTTCGGCTGAAACCGAGCAAGCGGTTCTTCCTTCAGCCGAAAGCTTACCTTCTACCGAGGCCTCTTCCAACCTGGTGGAATCGGCTTCTGAAATCCAGCCTGCAGTTGTGGTTTCTCAGGAATTATCTGACACTATTCCCTTGGATATTTCAACCCCTGCACGTGGAGCTGCTAGGCCTCCTGCAGCCATGTCAATTAAGGCCTTTACCAGGGCTAAAGCAGCTAAAGCTACTAAATCTGTGCCTGTTAAGACCCCCTCTCACAGGCCTACCTCCAGTTCCCAAATGCTTAGTTTAGCAGAGGATCTCATTTCTTTAATCCGGGGATCCCAACCTCTCCCAGACAGGGCCTCTCACCCACCTCCAGAGAAGAGGCCTAGAGCAGAGCCCCCTGAGCCAGTTTCCACAGATGATTCCTCTGATTCAGATAATACAGACCCTCCAGAGGCTCCTTTTTCCCCTTATGAAGACTCTGATGCTGAAGAGTCCATCCCTTCTGCCTCTCCACCTGAGGAATTTTCCTTTGGGGAAACCTTGCATGCTATGAGGGAACAATTTCAGTGGCAGGGCCAAGATTTTTCAGACTCCAGAAAAAGGTTTAGAACCTTTTTGCATTTACCACAACATAGACCTTTAGCTATACCTCCAGTTCTGTCTGTTGTAGATGATGCATTTAATGATGCTTGTACTGCTCCTGATTCATTACCTCCGGCCCCTGCTAAGCCCGATAGGTTCTACAGGGTCCCGGACACACATCACCATTTATACAAGGCTCCTTTTGCAGATCCCGAGACTATCTCCCAGGGACCTAAGGCTGTAGCATCTACCTCTGCCAAAAATCCCCTCCCCTCTGAAAGGGAATCAAGGTCCTTAGAGAGATGGGGTAAAAAAGTTTACACTTCTGCTACTGTCAGCTAGGGCCTTGAACTGTCAATTCCATATGATCCAGTATCAAGAATTTATGCTAGACCAGTTAACCAAAAAACTGTCCTCTGATGAACCTTTAAACAAGAAATATGTTCAGGAAATGGTACATAACATTCAGCAAGTTAGTAACCATTCTTTAAAATGCGGCTGTGATGCACTGGAGGCTTCCTTTAGATCAGCCATGACTGGCAGTTATCAGAAGGCATGCATGGTTAAAAGAGCAGGCCTTACCGGACCATGTCAAATCAAAACTATTAGATGTTCCCATGGACAAGGTCAATTCGTTTGGCTCTCCTGCACAACAGGTGCTCAAGAAGATGGAAGAGAAGGCAAAATCTGTCCAAACAGTGAAAGATTTCTTACAGGTCCAACCTCCAAGATTTAGCAGGAATTGGCCCTCCAAGAATTGGTCCTTTCCAGACTCCTCCAAAGCACAGAGAGGCAGGAATAGGCGTTCAAGAGGCAGAAGCCAATCCAGAGGTGCCTACAGGGGACTCCAGTGGCAGGGTAACAACCAGCGAGGCACAGACTCAGCCACCACCACTACTACAGGACAATCACAGTGACTTGGCTCTGGCACCGCCTACCAGGGAACAACTAGAAGCACCCTTAGGCGGGAAGCTAGCTTTATTTACAAAGAACTGGCATTACATCACAAGAGACAAGTGGATTTTGCAGACAATAGACCAAGGTTACAGGTTTCATTTCCATACTCTACCAGGAAAGAGAGGAATGCCAAACCTACCTCCAAATCAAAAGGCAGAAGCTCTACAACAAGTAAATCAATTATTAAAGATGAGAGCTGTGGAAAAGGTACCACATATGGAACAAGGAAAGGGCTTTTACTCCAGACTCTTCCTAGTACCAAGGAAAGAAGGCAAATGGAGACCTATTCTCGATCTGTCCGCTTTAAACACATTCCTCATTGTTCCAAAATTCAAAATGCTGACCCTACAGCAGCTTCTTCCCATGCTGGGCAAGGAGTCTTGGCTGGTAACTCTAGATCTCAAGGAGGCATACCTGCACGTCCCCATACGACCAAATTGCAGAAGATGCCTCAGATTTCTTGCAGGATCAGAGCATTATCAATTCTCAGCATTGCCCTTTGGCTTATCTACTGCGCCCAGAGTGTTCACGAAATGCCTGGCATCAGTAATCGCTCATTGCAGGCTTCAGGGGATCCAAATCTACCCTTACCTGGACGACTGCCTAATACAAGCGGACAGCAAAAACAAGCTAGCAGAAGACTTGAAAAGAGTCATTTACCTTCTACAAGCCCTGGGATACACAGTCAATATAAAAAAGTCAAGGCTGATACCATCCCAAAAGATGACCTTTTTGGGTGCGGAGTTGGACACATCAAAGCAAATGGCATTCCTAACAGTAGAAAAACAGCAGCAGCTACCTCTCTACTTCTTGGCATTAACAAAGCAGAACCATCTGACAGCAAGAAAAGTACTGCAAGCCTTGGGCTTCATGGCATCCTGCATAATATTGGTTCCTCATGCCAGACTGCATATGAGAAAACTACAGTGGTACCTAAGGAATTTATGGTCTCAACACAAGCACAGCTTGGAAACCCAGATTCCAATTAGTCCATGCCTGAAGCAAGAATTCCTATGGTGGGCTCAGGCTTGTCAATCAAACACAGGATTGCCCTTCCACAATACTCAACCAAGCCGAACCATCACGACGGACGCCTCAGACCTCGGTTGGGGGGGCGCACATGCTGGACAAGTGCATACAAGGCTTATGGACTCAAGACCAGCTGCACCTACACATAAATCTAAAGGAGATGCTGGCAGTAAAACTGGCAATTCAGGCATTCAGACCATTTCTCCAACAAGGTCTATTGATAAGGACAGACAACACCACAGTTATGTGGTACATCAACAAACAGGGAGGCACACATTCGTATCCTCTTTGCCGGATGGCACTGGACCTCTGGAATGTGGCCCTGAGCTACAACATTCAGTTAAAAGCAGTTTTTGTACCAGGAAAAGAAAACATTCTAGCAGACATATTAAGCAGGACTACCACGGATGCCCACGAATGGATGCTGCATCCGGACATCTTCAAAACCATTACAAGAAAATGGGGGCTTCCAGAAATAGACTTATTTGCATCCCCACACAATCACCAGCTAAAGAAATTCTGCACAAGGACGTACCACCCACTTGCGTGGAAGGTGGACTCCCTATCCTTCAGTTGGAAAAACCTGACAGCATATGCATTCCCACCGCTTCCTTTGATGCACAAGGTGCTATTGAAGATCAAAGAGGACCGTCCAAGGATCATTCTGATAGCTCCAGACTGGCCAAGGCAACATTGGTATCCATTACTGAAGAGCATGTCTCGGGAACAAATATGGCCACTACCCCTGGTTCCCTTGCTGTTAACACAGAACAACTTCAACAATCTGCATCCAAACTTGAAAACTCTGCAGCTGACTGCCTGGAGCAATGCATAAGACCACTTAACCCTAATTTATCCCAAAGGGTTAAAGACATTATCCTTGAGGCTCGCAGACCCTCAACAAGAAAAAATTATTCAGCAAAATGGAAAAGATATCTCATTTGGAGTACTGCAAAAGGAGAAGATGTCACTGGTAAACATAGCCAACATCCTGGAATACTTGGCAGAGCTCTTCCACACAGGCCTGTCCTACTCCTCCATCAAGATTCATGCATCGGCTATTTCAGCAGAATACGACTTGGATCCTCCTGTCTTCTCACATCCTCTGCTCAGACAGTTTCTGAGAGGAATTAAAAATGTAAAGCCTCCTAGGAATCCACCATTACCAGCATGGGACTTGAACTTTGTGCTAGAAAAATTGACACTTCCTCCTTTCGAACCAGCAGCAACAGCAGATTTACAATACTTATCATGGAAGACTGCCTTCCTGCTGGCAATCACTTCAGCAAGAAGGGTCTCTGAACTTCAGGCATTAATGGCAGTACAACCCTTCCTGATCTTCCATCAAGATAGTGTCCATGAGAACAAATCCTTCCTTTATGCCTAAGGTGGTCTCCAGAGTTTCTTTGAATCAGGCTATCCACCTACCTACATTCTTCCCCAACCCACAGAACAGGGGAGAAAGACTGCTGCATACCTTGGATGTACATAGGCAATTACGCTACTACCTGGACAGGACCAAGGGCAATAGAAAAACTGACCAGCTACTGGTAGCATATGCAACAGGAAGGGAAGGAAAAGCAATTTCAAAACAGACAATCTCCAAGTGGATAGGAAATTGCATTAGATTTTGTTACTTTTACCATGGAAAGAAAACTCCAGAGAACATCAGGCCTCACTCTACAAGGGCTACAGCCACTACCACAGCCTTCTTAAGAGGAGTGGCTACCAAGGACATTTTAGAGGCTGCTACTTGGAGCTCCGTGCATACATTTGCCAAGCATTATAATTTACCTTTATACTCCAGATCCCGAGCAGGCTTTGCCACTGCTGTTTTGCAAGGGATCTTAACTACATCATAACTTTATTTTTCCACCTCCCCCAGTTTGGCTATGGTATTCTACCCATTTGTAAGGACTGCAGATGCATCCTTGAAGGACATAGTACAGTTTTGTACCTACCATAAATGTAGATGTCCGATAGGAATGCATCTGCAGTCAGGATTACCCACCCGCCTTCCCCTCTGTGGTGCTCCTAGGGTATTTGCCCATCTTATAGCTAGCTGGGGGAATCTATTATGGTGTATTTGTTTGTATATATGTACATACATGTTTACTTTTTGTGCTTGCTCTCTACTATTTGGAATCATTGGCATTTATCCAAATTTAGCCTTCCAAGAGGGCACCTGGCATCTGGGGCAAGAAACACTGAGGAAAATGGCGTCGGCTGATGCCTTTATACCAGAATAACTGCAGCTATGACGTCGGGTGAAGTGCGACACCAGCAGAGGCCAGACCCAGACTTTGGAATCCGGCCGACTGAAGGGCTGCCTGACGACAGGACAACCCATTTGTAAGGACTGCAGATGCATTCCTATCGGACATCTACATTTATGGTAGGTACAAAACTGTACTTTTTGATTCCTTGGAGGCCTGTTGCAGGGCCGCAATTACTGGATCTGTGATTAGAAGGCATGCCTGGCTCAAGGAGCAAAATCTGCCTGATCGTGTTAAAGCTAAATTGTTGGATGTCCCCTTGCAGCATGATAATCTGTTTGGTAATAAGGCAGAAGAGGTTTTAAAGAAAATGGAAGACAAAGCTAAATCTATGCAAACTGTAAAAGATTTCTTATAATTGCAGCCACCCAGGTTCAGTAGGCACTGACCTACTAAAAATTGGTCCTTTCCTGTGTCCAACAGAGCCTCTCAAGGTAAATCCAGACACTCTAAAGGCTCTAGATACCAATCACAGGGTTCTTGCAGGTCAAAGCAATGGGGTGCCTCCACCTCCAAATCTGGAGGAAACAAAGCACAACCCTACAGTAAGCAGTCTCAATGACTTCCCTCTACCTTCACCAAGCACTTATCTTTTGGAAGCCCCCTTGGGGGGAAAATTAGCACTTCATGCTCAAAATTGACAGTTAAGTACCCAGGACAAGTGGGTATTACACATAGTATCCCAGGGGGTACAGATTTCATTTCCATACTTGGCCAATTCCCAACGCTTGGCCAGATCTGCCACAAAATCAATGGGCAGAGGCTCAGAAACAAGTTATGTCCCTCATGGATATGGAGGCTATTCAACCAGTACCAGAAAAGGAAAAAGGACAAGGTTTTTATTCAAGACTTTTCCTGGTACCTAGAAAAGACAATGCCTGGCGTCCAATACTGGACTTAACGATTTTGAACACATTCTTGGACATTCCAAAATTCAAAATGCTGACTTTACAACAGCTACTGCCTATGCAGGGCAGGAACGCTTGGTTAGTGACTCTAGACGTAAGAGGCATACCTGCATATCCCAATAAGGGAATCATGCAGAAGATACCTCCGCTTCAAGGCAGGTTTTTTGCATTATTAATTCTCTGCACTGCCCTTTGGCTTATCTACTGCGCCCAGGGTCTTTACAAAGTGCCTGGCACCAGTAATTGCCTTCTGCAGACAAAGAAGCATACAAATTTACCCTTATCTGGATGACTGTCTTATTCAAGTAGAGAACAGGGACACTCTTCTTCAACATCTGGCGTTTGTAGAAAGGCTTCTAACATGCCTAGGGTACACAAACAAAAGGATATCCCAACTGGTACCCTCTCAAATAATTACATTCCTGGGTGCAAGCTTGAATACAACTGCTCAGATGGCTTACCTTACGCCAGACAAAGGCAACTGACAACATACTTCAACCAATGGCAACAAAAACCCAGTTATCTGCAAGACAAATTCTGCAGGCTTTGGGGTTCATGGCATCCTGCATTCTACTAATTCCATATGCAGACTGCATATGTGGAAACGTGTACCTAAAACGTTTATGGAGTCAACATTGTCACAGTCTGGAAATAATGATTCCTCTCATTCCCTGCCTGCAACAAGAGTTTTTTTGGTGAGCAGAGACACGTCACCAAAACAAGGGACTGTCGTTCACTCTACCCCCTGCCAACCAAACCCTAACTACAGATGCATCAGACTATGCTTGGGGGTGGCCCACCTGGTGGGGAGATGCATTCAGGGCAAATGGAGCCCAAAACAAATGCATCTGCATATCAACCAGAAAGAGATGCTAGCTGTTAAGAATGTTATGACAGCTTTCAAGGACTTACTTCATCCAGGATAACTACTGATAGACGGACAACACCACAGTTATGTGGTACATAAACAAGCAGGGGCGTACACAGTCCTACTCCCTGTGCAGACTAGCAGTGGCATTGTGGAACACAGCTTTGACTTAACCAACTACATCTTCAAGCTCAGTTCCTTCCAAGAAAATAAAATACTCTGGCAGAAGACCTAAGCAGAAATTTTATGGACCCGCACGAGTGGAAACTGGATCCACAAATCTTCAGCATGTTAACACAGAAATGCAGGGAGCCCAGACATAGATCTATTTGCCTCTCTCCAAAATTATCAACTGGACAAATTATTCACTCCAAAATTATCAGCTGGACAAATTCTGCACAAGTACGTATCACAGACGAGCATGGAAAGTGGATGCCATATCTTTCAGTTGGAAAAAACCTATCAGTCTATGCCTTTCCCCCCTGCCTCTTCTCTCCATGTTCTTACTAAAGGTCAGACGGGGAAAAAACAAAAATGATCCTAATTGCTCCGGATTGGCCTCGCCAGCACTGGTACCCAATTCTAAAGAATGTCTCAACTCCCTCCTTGGTGCTTGTCTCAAATACCTCATCTACTGTCTCAGCAGAACAATCAAACTCTCTACTCTCCACTCCAAACTCTGAACCTTACAGCATGCTGATCATTTAATTATTCAAACACCACCTCTCAGTAAATCTGTGATGGATGTCATTTTGGAAGCCAGAAGGCCTAGTACTAGAAAATCTTATGCTGATAAATGGAAGAGATTCTGTGCTTGGAACCACGCCCAAGGAACGGACACAGCAAAGCCAAATATCACTCAGATTTTACAATATTAGACTGAGATGCTTGACCAGGGCCTATCTTTTTCATTAAAAATCCATGCCTTTGCCATCTCTACTCATTACAACACGGAGCCCACCCCTCTTTTCTCATCCTCTGCTTAAACAGTATCTTAGAGGGGCCAAAAATTTAAGGGCTCCCAGATCACCAACTCCTGCATGGGACCTCAATTTTGTGCTGGAAAAACTCACCCTGCCTCCTTTTGAACCAGCAGCTACTGTGGATATATTTTTTTTATCTTGGAAAACAGCTTTCCTCTTGGCAATCACTTCAGCAAGAAGGGTTTCAGAACTACAGGCTCTCATGGCTTTGGATCCTTTTATTACATTTTACCCGGACAGGGTGCCCCTCAGGACCAATCCTTCTTTTATGTCTGTCATGGTATCCAGTGTGGCTCTTAACCAAACAATTCACCTGCCAACACTTTACCCAAATCTGCAAAACAAGGGGGTGCGGATTCTGCGTTCATTGGACGTACACAGACAATTAAGATTCTACTTAAATAGGACCAAATCTTTAAGAAAGTCTGAGCAACTACTGGTGGCATTTGCTGCAGGATCAGAGGGGAAGGCTATATCAAAGCAGAATATTTCTAAGTGGATAAGCCACTGCTTTCGTTTCTGCTACTTGCTCCATGGTAAACCTGTGCCCAAGGGGATCAGGTCACATTCCACCAGGGCTGCCTCTACCTCAGCAGCTTTTCTCAGAGGAGTTCCAACCAAAGACATTCTAGAAGCTGCTACTTGTAGCTCTGTTCATACCTTCACAAAGCATTATCATTTGCCTCTCTAATCCAAATCCAGGGCAGGCATTGCCACTGCAGTTCTGCAGGGCCTTATAGCCACTCCTAATGCTATCTAGTTCCATCCCTCCCATCCATAGCTTTGTGATTCTACCCAAATGTCATGACTGCAGCAGTGAAACACGAAGAACATATAGTACATTTGTGTACACTTACCATAAATGTAGATGTTTGAGTGTATTCACTGTTACAAGTCCGGGTTACCCACCCGCCATCCCCCTTTACTATAACTTTTCTTTCCTTCACTATATTCTAAAACTTTTGTGGTGTATTTGCTTTTAGATGAAGGTAAAGTTTGTTGCTAAAAGTGCATTTACATATATTTCTGTTTTGTGTATCTATGTATATATATATATTTTTATATATATATATATATATATATATATATGTGTGTGTGTGTGTGTATGTATTTTTGCTCCCCATTTGGGGGGCACCTAACATCTGGGGCAAGAAAAACTGAATAAACCAGGCCGACTGAGGGCAACCTGCCAGCAGATTACCCAAATTTAATGACTGCAACATTGAATACACTCTTAACATCTACATTTATGGTAAGTGTACACAACTGTACTTTCTGGATGTTATCAGTGAGGCCAGACGCCCTAACACCAGAAAGTCTTATGCAGATAAATGGCAAAGGTTCTGCATCTGGATCCAGGCTAAGGGGGCTAATATGGCACCTCTTTCCATCCCTCTCATCCTGGATTACTTAGCTGACCTACTACACAGCGGTCTCTTTCTTCTCTATAAAAAATTATGCCTCTGCTGTTTTTGCTCATTCCCACTGAGCTGCCCCTTTTCTGACACCCTGTGATCAAACAGTTCTTCAGAGGGGCTAGCAAGTTGAGGCCCCCCCAGAAGGGCACCCACACCAGCTTGGGACCTTAACTTTGTCTTGGAACATCTCACCCTGCCTCCTTTTCGAACCAGCTTCTTCTGCACAGCCAAAAGTTCTCTCCTGGAAGGCAACATTCCTTTTGGCGATCACTTCAGCCATTAGAGTCTCTGAGATGCAAGCACTCATGGCTGTTTAACCCTTCATCTTCCATGCAGACCAGGTATCCCTCAGAACTAACCCATAACCCATCCTTCATGCCCACGGTGGTGTCCAGTGTGGCTCTCAAGCATTCCATTCATTTGCCCACCTTTTTCCTAATCCCCAGAACAATAGGGAAAGGATTCTTCACTCTCTAGATGTGCACAGGCAGCTCAGATGCTATCTGGAAAGGACTAAATCCTTCAGAAAGTCTGATCAATTGCTGGTTAGCTTTGCTACAGGGGCAGAAGGCAAAGCCATCTCCAAGCAAATCATTTCCAAATGGATACCACACTGCAGCCATTTCTGCTACAAACAGCATGGTATGCCCCCTCCCCCCAAGGGGGACAAGACACATTCCACCAGAGCAGCCTCCACCTCTGAAGCTTTCCTCAGAGGAGTCCCCACCAGGGACATCCTGGAGGCTGCCACATGGACATCTGTTCACACTTTTACCAAGCATTATCACCTGCCTCTCTCTTCCAAATCCAGGGCAGTTTTTGCTTCTGTAGTCTTGCAGGGCATCCTAGCCAGCCCCTAGCTTCCTTGACTGCCTCCACCCATTTCCACAGCTTTGGGAATCTACCCAAATGTGATGACTGCAACAGTGAAACATGAACATAGTACAGTTGTGTACACTTGCCATAAATGTAGATTTTCGAGTGTATTCACTGTTGCAGTCATGGTTTCCCTCCCCCTATCCCCCTTATTTCTTTCTCCTTTTATTACCATTCTTACTTGTTCTGCTTTCCTTACAAGGGAGTTATTGGTGGTTATTTTCCACTGGTGGGGTTCTTCCACCTAAACCTGGCTTCGTACTTTGGGGTCTTCCTGACAGGTTAGGGCAAGAAAAACTGATGTAATGGCATCGGCTTCCTTACTTTATTCTACTGATGACCTGACGTCCGTTCTCAAGTGACAGCAACCGACTCAGAAATACTAAGTTTCTGGTATTCGGGCCGGTCGAGGGCTACCCTGGCAGGAATAACTCAAATGTGATGACTGCAACAGTGAATACACTCTAACATCTACATTTATGGTAAGTGTACACAACTGTACTTTTCCCATCCAGTTGTCAAAGTTGTGCTTACAAAGGGGTTAAGAGGTACTCTGCTTGTTGTGGAGAGAGTCTGTTCCGTAGATTTAGAGTCTCTCTGACACAAATCTGTCCCACCAACAAGTCTTGTTGATGTCACAAACCAGGTTGAGGCCATGCATGCGGGGTTAATCAAGTGTAACTTGACTTGCAGATATGCAGCAGTCGCATCAAGGTGGGGTCCATGAACGCCTTGTATGCCAGACGGAGGTCACCTCTGCGGAGTCTGAAACTGGGTAGAGGGATGTGTGTATGGTAGATGTTTGCCCTGGATTCTCCGGGTGAGGAACCTCTGTGGTCTCTCCAGCTGTTGCATGTGCTTTGCAAGGTACATGCCTAAAGGGGCATTGTACTCTATGATGGGCCTTATAAGAGAAGAATTACAGGTGTGATGTTCTTAGTGTTTCACTGTTGCACTCATTACATTTGGGTAATCAGCTGGCAGGTTGCCCTTGTCGGCCTGAATAACAGTCTTTGGTCGTGCGTCAGTTGCTGTCTCTTCTTCCATGACGTCAGGTCGTCAGGGGTATAAAACATGCAGCAGACACCATTTTCATCAGTCTTTCTTGCTGCGCGGTGCCCGAAGCAGAAGCAGTTCACAAGTGCCGGTCGGCCAACTCCTGAAATTTTCGTTTGTGTTTCAGAACCAAAGTCTTCAAACTAAAGGCCCTGATCACAACGTGCCTTTCTGTCGGTTTTGTGCTAAATGTAACCAACGCACTATTAAGCGCCGGTATAATGCCATCTGTTAGCAATCAGACTACCGGAGTTCACAAAAAACGCAAGGGAAGAGACGGACCATCTAGGTCTAAAACCAACAACGAAGCTTCTCGTAAGCCAGTCGCTGGTACTCACTGATGTGCTTTCGCAGCCCCTGATGCACGCTACTTTTGAGTCGCAGGCCTCTGCTGAGACCCATTCGGGGAGTCCAGTATGCCACGAGATTCTCAGAGTATTGAGCCTGTGGATGTCTCTCCCTTGGATGGGTCCGGAGCCGCTGAGCAAGCACCGGCTTCTGAGGGTGTTTTCAGGCCTCAACATTTTTACATTAAACCAACGACAGCAGCAAAACCAAGGTCAAAAACAACTGTCTGCTCAGGCCACTATGCCTAAAAAGCAGATGTTCAACATAGCTGAGGATTTAATTACCTTGATCAGGGGTTCCCAATCCCCCCCCCCCCCTCTTTGCTAAGAGGTCCAGGCAAGGCACTGATTATGAATCTTCAGATCAGGTTTCCATTTCTTCTGATGATTCTTCTGATCAGGAATTTTCTATTCCACCCTATGGAGGATTCTGATGCAAAGGAATCCGTCCCATCTGCATCTCCTGAGGATTACTCTTTTGGAGAGACTTTGCATACTTTAAGGGAACATTTTCACTGGAAGAGTCAGGACTTCTCTGAATCAAAAAAGAAGCTTAGGGATTTTCTTCCTCAGCATGGGCCTTTGGCTATACCTCCTGTATTAGACATTGTGTTCTTGGAATCAAGCATGGCTCCTGATTCCCTGCCTCAGGCTCCCAGAAAGCCGGACAGATATTACAGGGTTCCTGACTCCCACAAATTTCTTTTAAGAAATCCAGCTGCTGATGCTGAGACTATTTCTCATGGTCCCATGGGTGTTGAGGCTTCTACTGCCAAAAATCCTACCCCTTCTGATAGAGATTCCAGGGCGCTGGATAGATGGGTTAAGAAGGTTTATACGTCTGCAACCTTGGCAATCAGGCCTTTAAACTGCCAATTTCAAATGCTTAAATATCAACAACATGTTATGTTCTTACTGAAACAGAAAATGATGTTGATTTCTTATTGTGTGGAAAATAGACTTTCAGGGTTTATTGCATTCAGCAGAACAAGTTGGAAAGCATACTTTTCAATGTGGTTTTGATTCCTTGGAGGCCTCTTGTAGGGCCGCCGTTACTGGATCTGTGATTAGAAGGCATGCCTGGCTCAAGGAGAAAAATCTGCATGATCATGTTAAAGCTAAATTGTTGGATGCCCCTTTGCACTATGATACTCTGGTAATAAGCTGAAGAGGTTTTAAAGAAAATGGAAGACGAAGCTAAATCTATGCAAACTGTAAAAGATTTCTTGCAAGTGCAGCCACCCAGGTTCAGTAGGCACTGGCCAACTAAAAATTGGATGTTCTTCGTGTTTCACTGTTGCAGTCATTACATATGGGTAATCTGCTGGCAGGTTGCCCTCAGTCGGTCTGAATTCCAAAGTCTTGGGTCCTGCGTCGGTTGCTGTCTTCTCTTCCATGACGTCAGGTCGTCTGGTATAAAATATGCAGCTGACACCATTTTCTTTAGTCTTTCTTGCCATGCGGTGCCTGAAGCAGAAGCATTTCACAAGTGCCAGTCAGCCGACTACTGAAATATTCGCGTTTGAGTTTCAGAACCGAAGTCTTTAATAAAGCTAAGTACCCTGTTGGGGAAACTTTTTTTCTTGCTTTTTACCGATGTCAGAAAATGTTAATTGTATTACTTGTGAGAAGCAAATACCTCATAAGGATTTCCATTTATACTGTATTCTTTGCCTAGGCCCTGATCACAATGTGCTTGGCTGTCGGTTTTGTGCTAGATTTAACAAACTCATCATTAAGCATCTGTATATTTTTGCATCTAAGTATTTTAGAAACAGATTTAACTACCCAGAGATGTCATCGGATAGCAATCCAACTACCGGAGTACATATAAAACGCAAAGAAAAGGACAGAGGAAGGCAGTCGAGATCCAAAATCGACTACAAAGCTTCTCTTAAGCGAGTCGCTGGTTCGCCTGTACTCAGTGAGGTGCTTTCGCAGCCCCTGATACCCGCTACCTTCGAGTCGCAGGCCTCTAATGACACCCATGTGGAGTCCAACATGCCGCAAGATATTCAAGGTATTGGACCGATGGATTTATCTCCCTCTGATGGGTCCGGAGCTGGTGAGCAGGCACCAGCTTCTGAGGGTGTTTTCAGACCAACATTTTTGTATCAAACCGAAAGCTGCAAAACCAAAGACACCTTCTAAAACTAAAAAACTGACGCCTGAGCCACGTGCACAGGCCTCTATACTTAAAAAACAGATTATCAAAATGGCTGAAGACCTTATTACCTTGATCAGGGGGTACCTATCCCCCTGCAAATAAGAGGCCTAGGCAAGACACTGACTATGAATCTACACATGAGGTTTCTATTTTTTCTGATTCCTCTTCTGATCAGGAGTTATCTTTGCCTCCCTATGAGGATTCTGATGCTGAGTCTGTTCCATCTGCATCTCTTCCTGAGGATTATTCATTTGGAGAAACCTTGCATACTTTGAGGGAGCATTTTCACTGGGAGAGTCAAGACTTCTCAGAATCAAAAAAGAGGCTCAGGGATTTCTTCCTCCTCCCTCAGCACAAGCCTTTAGCCATTCCCCCTGTTAGACATTGTGGATGATGTTTTTCGGAGTCAAGCCTGACCCTTGACTCTTTACCTCCGGCTCCCAGTAAGCCTGACAGATATTACAGGGTCCCTGACTCTCATAAATTTTTATTTAGAAACCCTGCTGCTGATCCTGAAACTATTTCAGAGTCCAAAGGGAGTTAAGGCCTCAACAGCAAAAAACCCTACCCCCTCCGACAGACATTCAAGGGCGCTGGAGAGATGGGGGAAAAAGGTTTAGACATCTGCATCCTTGGCAATTAGGGCCTTAAACTGTCAACTTCATATGCTTAAGTACCAACAACATGTTATGGGATTGCTGAAATAGAAAATGTTCATTTCAGAATGTGCAGAAAATAAGGAATTGCATGCAGCTGAACAAGTTGGAAAGCATACTTTGCAATGTGGTTTTGATTCTTTAGAGGCCTCTTGCAGGGCCGTAGTTACTGGATCTGTGATTAGGTGGCATGCCTGATTAAAGGAACAAAATTTGCCTGATCATTTTAAAGCTAAATTGCTAGATGCACCTTTACAGCATGATTCTCTGTTTGGTATTAAGGCAGAAGAGGTTTTAAAGAAAATGGAAAACAAAGCTAAGTCTATGCAAACTGTTAAAGATTTCTTACAAGTACAGCCACCTAGATTTTGTAGACACTGGCCTACAAAAAACTGGCCCTTTCCTGTGTCAGACAGAGCTCAAAGGGGCAAATCCAGACGCCCTAAGGGTTCCAGGTACCAGGCTTAAGACTCATACAGCAATGGGGGCGCATCCACCTCCAAATCTGGAGGAGATAAAGCGCAAACCTACAGAACGCAATCCCAATGACTTCCCTCTGCCTACATCAAGCACTTATCTTTTGGCAGCACCTATAGGGGGAAAATTAGCACTTTTTGCTCAAAATTGGCAGTTAACCCAGGACAAGTGGGTACTGAACATCGTATCACAGGGATACAGATTCTATTTCCACACTCTGCCAATGACATGGTTGGCCAGATCTGCCAAAAAAAAACAATGGGCAGAAGCACGAACAGGTTACGTCCCTCATGGATATGGGGGCCATTCAGACAGTGCCAGAACAGGAAAAAGGACAAGGTTTTTACTCAAGACTGTTCTTGGTACCCAGAAAGGACCAGGCCTGGCAGCCAATACTGGATTTATTGATTTTGAACACATACCTGGACATTCCAAAATTCAAAATGCTCACTTTGCAACAGTTTCTGCCCATGCTGGCAAGAATGCTTGGCTGATGACTTTAGACTTAAGAGGCATACCTGCATGTTCCAGTAAGACAGTCGTGCAGAAGATACCTCCGATTCAAGGCTGGCTTAATGCATTACCAATTCTCTGCACTCCTCTTTGGCTTATCTACTGCGCCCAGGGTCTTTACAAAGTGCCTGGCACCAGTAATTGCATTTTGCAGACAAAGAAGTATTCAAATATATCCTTACTTGGACGACTGTCTCATTCAAGCAGAGAACAAGGACACTGTTCTATGAAGCCTGGCGTTTGTGAAAAGGCTTCTAGCATGCCTAGGGTACACAAACAAAAATAAATCACAACTGGTACCCTCTCAAAAGATAACATTCCTTGGTGCAAGCTTGCATACAACTGCCCAGATGGCTTACCTCACTCCAGACAAACAAAGGCAACTGACTACTTGCTTCAAACTGATGGCAACAAAAACCCAGTCTTTTGCAAGACAAATTCTGCAGGCTCTGGGCTTCATGGCATCCTGCATCCTACTAATTCCATATGCAAGACTGCATATGAGGAAACTTCAATGGTACCTAAAGAGAGTCAACATTCACACAGTCTGGAAACAATGATTCCTCTCATCCCCTGCCCCTGCAACAGAAGTTTTTATGGTGGGCAAAGGCCTGTCACCAAAATATGGGACGGCCCTTCACTCTGCCCCCTGAAAGCCAAACCTTAATAGAAGCATCAGATTATGCCTTGGGGGTCCACATGGCAGGAAGATGCATTCAGGGCATATGGCCACCAAATCAATTGCATGTACATAACCAGAAAGATGTTAGCTGTTCAAAATGCCCTAACAGCCTTCAAGGACTTACTTCATCCAGGACAACTACTGATAGACTGACAGCACCACAGTCATGTGGTATATAAACAAGCAAGGGGGCACACGCACATACTCCCTTCACAGATTAGCCATGGCACTGTGGGACACAGCTTTGACCTACCAAATAAATCTTCAAGCTCAATTCCTGCCAGGAAAACAGAACACTCTGGCAGACTATTTAAGCAGAAACCTTATGGATCCTCAAGAATGGAAACTAAATCCACAAGTATTCAGTATGACAACACAGAAATTGGGGCGGCCAGACAGATCTATTTGCCTCTCCTCAAAATTATCAATTGAAAAGATTCTGCACAAGGACTTATCACAGACAAGCATGGAAAGTGAACACCCTATTCTTCAGTTGGAAAAACGGGTCAGTGTATGCCTTTCCTCCTCTGCCTCTTCTACCCAAGGTCCTCCTAAAAGTCTGACAAGAGAAGCCAACGATGATATTAATTGCCCCGGACTGGCCCCGCCAATACTGGTACCCAGTCCTAAAGAACTTGTCTCAATACCCAGCTTGGACCTTGCCTCAAAAACCACAACTTCTGTCCCAGCAAAACAATCAGATCCTGCACAATCAGCTACAGACTCTGAACCTGGCGGCATGGCTAATCACGTCATACGAACGGCACCTCTCAGTAAAGCTGTGATGGATGTCATTTTGGAAGCCAGAAGGCCTAGTACTAGAAAATCTTATGCTGACAAATGGAAGAGATTCTGTGCTTGGAATCAAGCATAAGGAACTGATACAGCAGAACCACATATTCCTCAGATATTACAATACTTAACTGAGATGCTTGACAAAGGCCTATCTTTCTTATCAATCAAAATCCATGCCTCTTGCCATTTCGGCTCATTACAGTACAGAGCCACCAATCTTTTCTCATCCTTGACTAAAACAGTATCTTAGAGGAGCCAAAAACCTAAAGCCTCCTAGAAGATCACCATTACCTGCATGGGACCTCAATTATGTGTTGGAAAAGCTCACCCTGCCTCCATTTGAACCAGCCGCTACTGCTGATATAAAGTTCTTATGGAAGACAGCTCTGCTACTAGCAATTACTTCAGCAAGAAGGGTTTCAGAGCTACAGGCCCTCTCATGGCTGTAGAGCCTTTTATCATATTTTACCCAGACAGGGTGTCTGTGGACAAATCCTACTTTTATGCCTAAGGTAGTTTCCAGTGTGGCTCTTAACCAAACAATTCATCTACCAACTTTTTATTCAAATCCACAGAACAAAGTGGAGAGAATTCTGCATTCCTTGGACGTACAGCTAAGATTCTACATGAGCAGGACAAAAGCTCTAAGAAAAACTGAGCAATTACTAGTATCATATGCTGCAGGATCAGAAGGAAAGACCATCTCAAAGCAGACAATTTCAAAGTGGATAAGCCACTGCATCCGTTTGCAATGTTTGTAATGTGCCCAAGGGCATTAGGTCTCATTCCACCAGAGCTGCAGCTACTTCGGCAGCCTTTCTCAGAGGAGTACCAACCAAAGGCATTCTAGAGGCTGCTACAGTTCTGTTCACACCTTTGCAAAGCATTACCATTTGCCTCTCAAGTCCTGGGCAGGCTTTGCCACTGCAGTGCTGCAGGGCCTTATAGCCGTACCTAATGCTGTTTAGCTCCAGCCTCCCAACCATAGCTTTGGGATTCTACCCAAATGTAATGGCTGCAACAGTGAAAAACGAAGAACATAGTACAGTTGTGTACACTTACCATAAATGTAGATGTTAGTGTGTATTCACTGTTGCAGTCCAGGTTACCCTCCCGCCATCCCCCCTGTCATTCTACAGTTTATTTTTCCTTCTCTATCTTTGTATTTGCTTGTAGATGAAGGTAAAGTTATATTGATGCATGTATATAGTATATGATATTGCTACCTTTTTGGGGGCACCTGACATCGGGGGCAAGAAAAACTAAAGAAAATGGCATCTGCTGCATGTTTTATACCCCTGACGACCTGATGTCATGGAAGAGAAGACAGCAACCGACGCAGGACCCAAGACTTTGGAATTCAGGCCGACTGAGGGCAACTTGCCAGCAGATTACCCAAATGTAATGACTGCAACAGTGAAATACACTCTAACATCTACATTTATGGTAAGTGTACACAACTGTACTTTCTTTCCTATGTTCATAGTTCATAGGTTAGTACTAAGCTAACTGCCCTTGCGAGCCATTTTAAGCCTAGCCAGTTATCCCCTGTGAGATTCAAACACTGTACCTTCTGTTTGTAAGGCAGGCACCTTAACTATTAGGCCACCCTCCCAACAGAGCCACTCAGGGCAAACCCAGGCACTTAAACGGCTCCAGGTATCCATCACAGGGTTCTTACAGGCCAAAGCAATGGGGTGCCTCCACCTCCAAATCTGGAGGAAACAAAGCGCATCCCTACAGTAAGCAGTCTCAATGACTTTCCACTACCATCTCCAAGCACTTATCTTTTGGCATACCCCTGGGGGGGGGGATTAGCACGTCATGCTCAAAATTGGCAGTTAATTACCCAGCACAAGTGGGCATTAAACATAGTATCCCAGGGGTACAGATTTCATTTCCATACTTTGCCAATTCCAAATGGATGGCCTGATCTGCCACAAAACCAGTGGGCAGAGGCCCAGAAACTAGTCACGTCCCTCATGGCTATGGGGGCAGTACAACCAGTACCAGAAAAGGATAAAGGACAAGGATTTTATTCAAGACTTTTCCTGGTACCCAGAAAAGACAATTCATGGTGTCAAATACTGGACTTATCGATTCTGAACACGTTCCTGGACATTCCAAAATTCAAAATGCTGACTTTACAACAGCTTCTGCCTATGCTAGGCAAGAATGCTTGGTTAGTAACTCTGGACTTGAGGCATACCTGCATATACCAATAAGGGAATCATTCAGAAGATACCTCTGCTTCAAAGCAGGTTTTTTGCATTACCAATTCTCTGCACTTCCCTTTGGCTTATCTACTACACCCGGGGTCTTTACAAAGTGCCTGGCACCAGTAATTGCATTCTGCAGACAAACATTCAAATTTATCCTCATCTGGACGATTGTCTCATTCAAGCAGAGGACAGGGACACTCTTCTTCAACATCTGGCATTTGTAAAAAGGCTCCTAGCATGCCTAGGGTACACTATAAATGAAAAGAAATCACAACTGGTACCCTGTCAAATTACATTACTGAGTGCAAGCTTGAATACAACTGCCCAGATGGCTTACCTCACGCCAGACAAAGGCTGTTGTCAACATACTTCAAGCAAATAGCAACAAAAACCCAGTTGTCTGCAAGACAAATTGCAGGCTTTGGGGTTCATGGCATCCTGCATTCTACTAATTCCATATGCGGGACTGCATATGAAGAAACTTCAGTGGTACCTAAAAAGTTTATGGAGTCAACATTGTCACAGCCTGGAAACAATGATTCTTCTCATTCCCTGTCTACAACAGGAGTTTCTTTGGTGGGCAGAGACATGTCACCAAAACAAGGGACTGTCATTCACTCTACCCCCTGCCACCCAAATCCTAACTACAGACGCATCAGACTATGCTTGGGGGGCCCACCTGGCAGGGAGATGCATTCAGGGCAAATGGAGCCCAAACCAAATGCATCTGCATATCAACCAGAAAGAAATGTTAGCTGTTCAGAATGCTCTGACAGCCTTCAAGGACTTGCTTCATCCAGGACAACTACTGATAGACGTACAACACAGTTATGTGGTACATAAACAAGCAGGGGAGGTACACATTCCTACCCCCTTTGCAGACTAGCCATGGCCTTGTGGAACACAGCCTTGACTTACCAAATACATCTTCAAGCTCAATTCCTGCCAGGAAAGCAAAATACTGTGGCAGACTACCTAAGCAGAAATCTTATGGACCCGCACGAATGGAAACTGGATCTGCAAATGTTCAGCATGTTAACACAGAAATGGGGGAGTCCAGACATCTATTTGCCTCTCCCCAAAACTTATCAGTTGGACAAATTCTGCACAAGAACTCATCACAAAAAAGCATGGAAAGTGGTAGCTTTTTCCAGATGAAGGATAGAGCAATCAGTCTGCCTTTCCCCCTCTGCCTCTACTCTCCAAGGTCTTATTAAAAGTCAGACAGGAAAAACCAAAAATGATCCCAGTTGCTCCAGACTGTCCTCGCCAGCACTGGTAACCACTTCTAAGGAATATGTCACACCTTCCTCCGTGGTACTTGCCTCAAACACCTCACCTGCTGTCTCAGCAGAACTATCAAATTCTGCACGCTCATCTCCAAACTCTGAATCTTGTAGCATGGCTAATCAACTAATTATTCAAACCACATCTCTCAGTAAACCTGTGATGGATGTCATTTTTGAAGCCAGAAGGCCTAGTACTAGAAAATCTTATGCTGGTAAATGGAAGATGCTGTGATTGGAACCAAGCACGAGGAATAGACACAGCAAACCCAATATTCTTAAGATTTTACAATACTTAACTGAGATGCTTGACCAGGGCCTATCTTTTTCTTAAGTAAAAATCCATACCACTGCTATCTCGGCTCATTACAACACAGAGCCTCCCCTCTTTTCTCATCCACTTCTTAAACAGTATCTCAGAGGGGCCAAATATTTAAGGCCTCCCAGGAGAGCACCAACTCCTGCATGGGACTTCATTTTTTGCTGGAAAAACTCACCCTGCCTCCTTTTGAACCAGCAGCTACTGCGGATATAAAATTTCTATCTTGGAAGACAGCTTTTCTTGTGGCAGTCACTTCGGCAAGAAGGGTTTCAGAACTACAGGCTCTCACAGCAGTGGAGCCTTTCATTATTTTTTACCAAGACAGAGTGGCCCTCAGGACCAATCCTCCTTTTATGCCTAAGGTGGTATCCAGTGTCTCTTAACCAGACCATTCACTTTACAACATTTTACCCAAATCCCCAGAACAAGGGGGAGTGGATTCTGCATTCACTGGATGTACACACAGCTAAGATTCTACTTAAACAGGACCAAATCTCTAAGAAAGTCTGAGCAGCTACTAGTAGCATTTGCTGCAGGATCAGATGGGAATGTTACATCAAAGCAGATTATTTCTAAATCAATAAGCCTCTGCATTCGTTTCATGACATTCCACCAGGGCTTCCTCTATTTCAGCAGCTTTTCTCAGAAGGGTCCTAACCAAAGACATTGTAGAAGCTGCTACTTGGAGCTCGGTTCATACAGTCACAAAGCATTACAATTTACCTCTCTTCTCTAAATCCAGGGCAGGCTTTGCCACTGCAGTCCTGCAGGGCCTTATAGCTGCTTCTAATGCTGTTTAATTCCATCCTCCCATCCATAGCTTTGGGATTCTACCCAAATGTAATGGCTGCAACTGTGAAACACGAAGAACATAGTACAGTTTTGTACTCTTACCATAAATGTAGATGTTTGAGTGTTTTCACTGTTGCAGTCTGGGTTATCCACCATCCCCCATTCTATACCTTTTCTTTCCTTCACTATACTCAAAAGCCTTTGTGGTGTATTTGCTTGTAGTTGAAGGTAAAGTTTGTTTCTAAAAGTGCATTTATATATTCACAGTTTTTTTATATATATGTTTGCTCCCCATTTGGGGGGCACCTGACATCTGGGGCAATAAAAACTGATTAAAATGGCGTCTGCTGCATGTTTTATACCCCTGACTACCTGATGTCATGGAAGAGGAGACGGCATCTGGCGCAGGACCCAATACTTTGTTATTCAGGCTGACTGAGGGCAACCTGCCAGCAGATTACCCAAATGTAATGACTGCAACAGTGAATACACTCTAACATCTACATTTATGGTAAGTGTACACAACTTTACTTTATGGCCTGCTTGTCCCTAGATGAGATAACCTTACTTAACAGGTGGGCCATTTAGAAGGCTTTCGTGCAGTGGAAGCAACAATGGTGGTCAAAAGTCAGGTTATCAACCTGGGTGCCCAAATCCCTCATGACTGAGTGCTTAGGACATTGTTAATGTAATAATTTGTGGGGACGTCACTTTCCCCAAAGGGGATGATGCATTTTTTGGTATTCAGCTTGAGGCTGTTTCTGGCACCAGTCATTTGCCTGAGTGAGACCCTCTTGGAATATGTCCACATCACTAGGGGAATTGATGACAACACCCAGCTTGCAGTCATCTGCAAACTTTGTCGGCCATAGCCCACTGGTTTTGGCCTGCACCTCAGAAAAGTGTATGCCAAATAAGATGCCCCAAGACCAAACCCTGGGGTACGCTGCTTGTTAAAGATCTACTGCTTGAGGTGGCTTCCCCTATTTTGACTATGTGGGTTCTATCAGTGTGCCAGTTTGCTACCCATCTGGTAACTTATGGATTGATGCCAGGTTGAGAGTTTATCTTTTATGCCCGAGTGGGGAATATTATCAAAGGTTTTGGCCTGGTCGAGGTAGGCGGTGTGCATAGTCTTCTCCATGGCTTTGGTGACGGTCTCAAAGAAGTCAACCAAATTTAGCAGACATGAACTCCCCTTGAAGCCAATCTGTGTGGGATCAAGTGTTTGAAGGTTGCCAGTGTCCTTGTTGATGAGGTCCATGATGATCCATTCCATAGCCATGCAGATGAGGCTAGTTAGGCTGATGGGTCTATAATTTCCCAGATCGGTGGACAGTCTGCCTTTTTGTGAAGCGATGACTGTGGTTGTCCTTTACTTAGCTGGGACTAAGCCAGTACTCAGGCTTTGGCTGAATACGGATCCTAGTGGTGCTGCAAGTTCCTGCCCGGAGTTCATATAGGATGCAGATGATGGCTACTACATAGGCAAAACTAACCAAAGGCTACCAAAACTAATGAGTTTATTGGATGTTGTCTGGTAGCACATATGTTTTCAGGCCTGAATGGACATCTCTCTCAAACTGCTTCGTAATGGCAAGCATATGAAAAAAAGATGTGCTTGTATAGAAAAATGTTTAATTTTGATGCATCCTTTTTCACGTTTTTAAATCTGCATTTTATGGTTATTGTATAAACTGTGTTTTAATCCGTTTTAGTAAACTAACTTTACATATTTTTTTTGTAAGAATTGCTAAGACTGTACTGGAATTAACTGGAAGCAACTGAAATGAGACAAACAAAACTGTGTTAATTACCCAAACTTGTGCTGAACAGGTGCCAGTCTCTCCTTTATTAGCCACGTCCACGTCTTTTGTGCTTTTCAGAATGAATTCTCCAAATACTGTAGTTCATTCAGTAAGGCTTTATTAGCTCGCAATATCTAAATACTGTCTTCATTAACAATGCTGATAAACAGTAGTATCCAAAGTTACTGCACGTCCTATTTTGATTACATGTAAACTAAAATAGTCTTTATTTGACCTGTCTTCTGTACTCTGTAGTGTAGCTTAATCTCCTCTGTAATGACAGGTCGAATTAACTACTAACTTTAACTGAACTGCTATCCTGCTTCAGTCCAGTAATTTTCCTTTGTAAACTGCATTCACTCCCCCCTTACCTTGGTCTCAGGCCTTGTAACATTCCATTAAGGAACATTCTGTAGCTGGGAAGATTGCATCTTTCCCCTGAGAAAAGAACTTTCTGCATTTTCTGCACATTTCATGCTAATCTTTCTTTTCTAATAAACTGTCCTCCTCTGAAACTGAATGCATACACTTCTGACACTACATATTTTACCTTTTAGTCTGCATAATGCCTGATAACTACTTTAAAATGGAGATTCCTAATCTAACAGTTGCTTCAGAGGCCCCTGACGAATGTCTGCATGGACCTTCTTTGTAAGTTACCTTACATTTGTATTGCTAACTATAGTATACTGCTTTATGCTACCTGACTCGATCTGAAAATATTTATTTGGTAAATCTGCAGTTTTGAATTTTGACCACTAGGTGTCACTTCAGCCTTTATGGCCTGTTCTGATTGAAGTCCCAACTTTGATTTAATTATAACTAGGCAATTATTTTTCTTTATCTGGTGAATAAGGTTGCAATTCTAATTTTGAGCACTAGGCTTGAAGTCTGTTAACTTTCTGATTTAATTTCCATATTACCTAGATTGATGGCCTTAGTCTAAATTCTGATTTGTGTGCTATGTCCAAGACCTGTACATTATTTTGAAAATTATTTTTTTTAATTGTGGCTTTTAAAGCGGATTAGAAAATGCCATACACATTCTTAAGTTAGAGTACGAACTGTTAACCCTGCCTTTTTTTCTTCCGTATCTCTGTATGCTGTAAAGTTACACTTTGATTTTTACCTTAAGAACTGGTGCCTTAGTGTATGTACCATGATGTCTCTCTCTTAAAACAAATTAAACCTTTCTGCTGCTCCCAGATGTAAATCTTTAAACATTGTACTTTTTTTTAATTGTATAGCCTATCAAGCATGATGGGTATTTTCCAAAAACTAATTGATCTGTTTCATTGCATATTAAAAATAGTACTGCATTTATCTGCTTATTTCTTTGTTCACTGAAAATTGTGAGCTCTCTCTGTCTGCAGTTAGTGGATTTATTCTTCTCACTTCATTGATATTCGGTGTATAAGTCTTAGCTTATTGGGTTTCTCTGTGCCTTAAAGTCTTAGTCCCTTATCTCTGAAATTATTTCTGCTGAATAGTTGCATACTTGAGCTGCTTCAACTTTATTACAAGCGAAGTACAAACTTGCAGTGTTATAAGATAGTGCTGTATTTCATTTTTCTGTTTTTGTTTCATTGACTATTGTTGAGCAGGTACATGCAGTACTATTTTTATTTGCTCACTGAAAATGGTGAGCTCTCGCCGTGTTTTTAGTTTTCCCCACTCACCCTCCCTGTTCTTGTTGTGGTATTAATCTTGGTCGCTTTGGAATTGACCGCCCCTCCTGTAAATTTGTGTTTGAACACTCCTCCTGGGCCCATCTCATTTGCTCACTCAACTGAGTACAGTGAGAACATCTGAGTAGGCATACCCACTTAGGCCCTGAACCTGTCTGATTGAAGACTGCTGAAACAGGGCTCACATCTGAGGTTTTTTACTAGTTAATTGGGTAATTTGTTTAAATCAGTTTGCTTGTTTTCTATTGCTATATTAAAAAAATGCACTTTATCTGTTTTTACTGTATTTGTGTTTCTTCCTACTTTATTACCTTATTTTGCCTTTGTCTCTTCTTAAAAGTACTCAATTGTGTCTATTCTGCTGCATTTATTACTGCTTGGTAGTAGCCTGATTAAATTGTAACTTTACATTAAGAAGGTTTGTGGTTTGCACTGTTGTGGCAGGAGAGGCTAGTTTCTGCCCTTCTGAGCTGGGAATTTCTGGCCAAAGGCTTACTGTGTTCGTATTTGAACTGTTTTTCTGAGCTGGCAACTCAGCACCGTAAAAATCTACTGCCAATCATTTAACGGACAGGAGTTTCGCTGTGGCGACCCCTAACTGGGAAAAGCCGAAAGACAAGCAAGGTGCACCTTGTCTGTTGTAGCATAGGCTAGGTTCAGGCCTGCTGAATTTAGCTTTGTTTCTATAACTTGAGCACTAATCTAGGCCATCTTTTTTGGAGAAGGTTCCCTTGCACCCTAGTGGAAGGAGTCTGTGGTTAGAACTTGTCTGATTGAAGAGTGCTGGAACAGGGCTTAGTTTTGAGTTTTTTACTGGTTAATTTGGGTAATTTGTTTAAATCAGTTTGCTCGTTTTCTGTTAAAAAAAAGTTGCACTTTATTCATCTGCTTTTACTGTAATTTTCTTCCCACTTTATTATCTTATTTTGCTTGTGCTTCTTAAAAGTACTCAATTGTATTATTCTGCTGCAGTTATTACTGCTTGGTAGTAGCCTGATTAAATTGTAACTGTTATTCTAAGCCTTTTGGTTTAAACACTTGGGCGTCAGACCAGTTGTTTTACAGTAAGAAGGTTTGTGGTCTGCACTCTTGTGGGAGGGCTTAAAGGCTTATTGTGCCTGCTTATTTGAACTGTTTATTTCACAGCCCAGCACTTGCTCAAAACTCATAGCAAGCACTAATTAACCCTAGCACTAGACCCCCCCCTATGCTGTCCAGAAGGACAAGGCTGTCTATTCGTCCCTACCAGCCAATCAGTAAAACAGCTCACTTTACCTATTCAGGCATGTCCAAAGGGCAGTTTCATGTGTACTCTCCAGTCCAATTGGTGAATCTGGGCATTTTAAGGCATAGTTACAACTGCCTCATGTACACAGACAAACCCTCTCCTCCTACCACCAAACACTAATATATGTGAGAAATGCAGTTATACATTTAAACTGGAGGCAAAGCTCTCTCAACCCAAGACTGGAACTGACCATCAAGAGAAGGAAAATACTTGCAACACACCACCAGTCTCACATAGACCTACTAAACCAACACCAGCAAGTAACGCACATAAATACACGAAAACATACTCTGAGGCTCTAAATAAAAATCTGCAAAAGCAACAGACCTCCAAAGCAGACACCCAAGCAACCTCCACACCCCATTACAAACTATGAAACATACTTCACATAATCAGTGTGCCATGCAATCAGCCCTTAAGGCAAAATAACATACCCAACACACTAGTAATAGGCGAGACTATAGTCAGGCACACTGATGTCCCTCTAACTAGGCTGGACATGAAGGCTATAGTTAGCTGCCTGTCGGGCGCCAGGATCCGCCACATAACACAAGCACTCGGGTCGCTCCAGAACAACTACAAATACGACTGTCATTGTCCATGTTGGTGTGAATGACCTGAGACGTACCTCCCTGGACTACATGAAAAGAGACGTGGAAGAGCTCTGATCACGTAGCCCAAGCCGGTATGACCTTGACCCTTAGTATCTTGCCCTCACCAAGAATGATGCCACGGTATAAAGAAAAAAATCAATTTCAACAATTGACCAAGTTTCTGGTGTCATTCAAAGGGGATCCAGTATCTGTCCGCCTGGGATGATATGCTCGACAAGCCACGTTGCTTCACAAGAGAGGCTTGCACCTGTCACCCTTAGGCTTTAGAATACTGGCCAAGGCTTTTGCCGCCCCCATAGTGCCTTTTTTAGGCAAGGCTCAAAAGACAAACCCACCACCATAAAGTGCACAAGTAACCAAAAACTAAGGGTAATGCCACTCAACGCCAGAAGTCTAATCCTCAAAATGCATGCACTCGAGGCACTCCTAAGTATGGAGAAAATCGATATCTGTGCAGTAACAGAAACCTGGTTTAAGGCTGCATAGAGCACCCCAGCACTACCGGGCTGTAACTCGTACCATACTTTTTGACCACAGAACCCAGACCGAAACACAAGGCAGGGGTGTATCCATATTCATCAAGGATACCCACACCTCCAGATTAGTGGCGCAGCACAATCCCTCAGCTGTCATCCATGTGCAACTAACGGGCAAAACTGCAATTCAAATTGTAGCTTGCTACAGATCACCCATGACCCAGGTCCCCCCATTACGCATTTCTGGAGACACTGGAAAAAATGAAGGTCTTACCAAACGCCCTAATATTGGGTGATTTCAATTACCCAAAGATTACCTGGGAGAACTACTAGAGTATTAACTCCCTTGCCTAACACTTCCTAGAATTTCTAAAGTTGAGTGCCCTGGATCGACTGGTCAACACCCCCACCAGAGGTTACGACATATTGGATCTGGTCATCACCAACATGGGCTACCGGAGTTCTAGACTGGAGGTCAGCTCCTCGTTGGTTAGATCAGACCATAGACTAATCACTCTGGAAATCCACATTCTGCCCCCACCCCCAATCAAGGAAACAACCGTGAAAAACATTTCAAAAGCAAACTTCACATTACTTAAGACCGAGGTGGAAAGGTTCACAGCCCCCATGCTAAAGGACAATGCTGTCCAAGCTGCTGAATCCCTTACAAAGGCACTCTATGAGCACCTGCAAGAATGCATGGACCATGCTATCCCAAGCAAAAGCAAGATCCCCTTTTCCAAGAAAGGGAAACCAGTCTGGTTGACCCCTGCCATGAACTATACAATAGGAAGAAACTAGTACAGAAAAGAGTAAAATCCCAAGAAAGAAAGACATCCCCGATCAGCATCAGCAAGAAACTATGATCCCTCATAAAATCATCCAAGGCTAGCTTCGAAAGAAAAATTGCCAATGACTCCAAAGATGACCACAAAGCGTTCTTTTAGCTATGTCAAGAACCTTAGTGGAAAAACTCTGATCTGCTCTGAGTTAGTGCAGAATGGCACACAATACACTGAACCGACAGGTTTAGTGCAAACTTCACCCCCTAAATGGCCCATAACCATACCAGAAGAATGTAGAGCCCTGGCATTCACTGACACACAGGTTAAAACAGCCCTATCCAAAGCCAAAAACACAGCTTCAGTGGGACTGGTCGGTGTCCCAGGTTGCGTCTTGCACGAACTTCAAAATGAACTAACCCCTCACCTAAACGCACTGTTAAAACCCAGCTTCTCTACAGGCTACGTACCCATAGAGTGACGCACAGCAACAGTTATCCCGCTCCACAAAGCTGGAGCCACAACAGACCCAGGGAAATATCGCCCTATAAGCCTTACTAGCCTGGTCTGCAAGGCTGTGGAGCACATCATCATGGAACTCATTAACAGAGACATTTTGGGAACCTCCAAACATTTGACCCTACTCAATTTGGCTTTAAGGGCAGATCATACCTCCTAAACCTGGTGGACTTCTTTGAGACAGTTACCAAGGCTTTAGACGAGGGAAAGAAGGGTCCACACAGCCTACCTTCGACCTTGCAAGGGCTTTCGACACCATTCCCCATTCTGGTATTATAGACAAGCTCACCAGCCTGAACATAAGCCCCTATGTCACGAGATTGGTTGCCAGTTGGCTCATGGATAGAACCCACACTGAGTGTTGCAGGCTCTAGGTCTGACTCTAAACCGGTTACAAGTGGCATCCCCCAGGACTCAGTCCTGGGACCCCTCCTGTTTGGTATATACTTCTCAGAGGTACAGACAAGCACAGGAGGACTATGGCTGACCAAGTTCACAGACGACTGGAAACTGGGGGCCATAACTGACACAGACATCCTCCAGGAGGGTCTCACTGGGACGGATACCTGGTGTCAAAATCATGGCCACAAGCTAAATGCCAAAAAGTGCATAGTCATCCCCTTTGTAAAAAAACAAAGTACCCGCGAGCTACCACATACGTGGTAGTCCCCTAAATACAGAAAATGCAATAAGGGATCTGGGACCCAAGTAGATGGTAATCTCTCCTTTGATAATATTGCCAAGGTGGTTAGAAAATCCTATGTGGCCCACCTAATCACAAAAGGGTTTGCATCTAGAACAAAAGAGGTTATTGTGCCCCTTTACTTATCACTTATCAGACCCTTCATAGAGTACAATGCCCCATTTGGGATGCACCTTACAAGACACTTGCAACAGCTGGAAATACCACAGAAGTACCTCACCAAGAGGATTACTGGCCTCAAACAGATGCCCTATGTAGCCTGTCTGAAGAAACTCCAGCTGTACTCAGTTGCATACCGCTTACTCGGGGGTGATCTCTGCCTGACATACAAGGCCATGTCCAACCCAGAATTAATGGACATGCTCCACCTAAAAGAAACAAATCCCCAAGCGCCCCATGCTCTAGGGATCTAAACCTCACCACAACGATAAATAGGACTTGGTGGAAGGATAGATTCCTGTCCCAGAGACTCCCCATGCTTTGAAACAGGATTCCAATCTACATTAGGCAGACCCCCTCACTAACACTCTTCAAGAGAAACCTTGAGTGGATGGGAAACAGAACATGTACCCCGGGGATCACTGCAGTGGTTCTGCTGGACAGAGGCACAGTGCACTAATGGCTCTGCTGGACAGAGGCACAGGGAACTAATCTAAGGGAACATCGAAAGCCAACACATTCTGGCTAGGCTTACAGATGCCCTTGGGCAGATAGCCTAGTACTTAACTATGAACCTATAAATAGACACTAAAGAGAACTTTATAAGTGGTCTTGAAACATAATTACCATATACTATATTAACTTGTCTATAAATTTTCATTTAGATTTGCTCTATAATGCTATTTACCTTGGTGGTGCTGCAATAGCGTTGTCGTCTCACAGTAAGACGTTATCCTGTTAGATTCTCAGCTAGATCGTCTTCTGTGTGGAGACATGCGTGAGTGGGCGTACCTTCGTTGTAGGTTGTGCGTCAGGGCCGGCAACTCTGCACGTAAAAATCTACTGCCAATCATTAGCAGACCGGAGTTCGGCTGTGGCGACCCCTAACCGGGAAAAGCGGAAAGACACAACAACCTTTTTCAGCTCTTACGTGCTGTAATAGATGTCTGCCTCCTTAATTTATCGAAATATTCTATGAATATTTGAGCTGTAAAAGTTTAAAACCTATGCTTTCTGTATTTCATATCTATACCTTTGCATTTTCTGACTTGTGTCTTTCGGCTTTTCCCGGTGAGAGAAGGAACAAATGGGTTTGCTTTGACTGTGATACTTGGTGGTCAGCAGGTACTACAGTGTAAATCTAGGAGGCAAAATCTACATTCAAGAAAAAGCTGTAGATTAGTGCCTGCCTGCTGCATATGGGGAAAAGCAAGAAGCATAATAGTGTATGTTTTCAGAGTATAGAAGAGGGATAAAATAGATGGATTGCCAGGTTGTGATTGACTTTGCAGCACTGTGGTGTGCCATTTGAGTGAAAGTATCTAATAGTTAGACTTTATGCTTTGTTTGGATTTCTTAGACTGGTATCTGGTGTCCTCTAGTGATGGCAGGGAAACTCGCAACTTGAGATCCTCTTTTGCCTTGCTCTTGCTCCCTTCCCCAGTGCCATTAAGAAAGCGATGTCTCCAAGCAGCTGGAGTGTTCAGGAAGGGTTTACCACATATTGGTGCAGCTAAGTGTAGCTTTTTCTTTCTTTTGACTTGAATTGTTTAATGTTTTTCAGCAGCAACTGTAGTATTTTTCCTATTTTTCATGTAGGTTCTTCCTCCTCTTTTTCATCTTATTACTTAATTTATTTCCTAGTGGTTCAGACTGTGCACATATTATAGTGGTGGGTGGGTTCTAGTGGTTGTTTACTGTGTGTCCGGCTTTCCATGAAGAAAGCAAACCAAGCTTTAAAAAGTGCAACTTTTGTGTGGGTAAGATCCAATTCAGGACCCACATGATTCCTGTTTAGTTTGTTGAGGGGCTTTCCATTTTATAAGTGATTATGGCATTTGCAAGAATTTTAGTTCCTGGACTCCGGCTGAGCACCAGAACAGATTGTATAGTTAGGGGTATTTCTGCAAACTCTGCAGTGACGCTTTTGCTTTGGTGCCTACGCAGCGTAACTTGAAAGTATAAAGGCTGAGGATTTATAACGGTTGTACAAATGTGGTGCCAGATGCTCATTAATCCGGTTCTCTTGGCAAGTTTTCTGGGTTCACAAAAGTTTTCCAACTTCAGTCATTGCACACACTTCATCTGAGGCCTTCATCAGGTAGATTTTTTATTCCAAACTACTGTTAACCAGATCATCTTCGGCTTGGGACCTTAATTTTGTGCTCATGTCTTACCAGACCCCTCTGAGCTCACTGGTTCAGATGATAGGTTCTTATTGTAGAAAATGGCTCTTATGGTAATTAGATCTGCAGGAAGAGCTTCAGGCAGTTTCTTCTTTGTACCCTTACATCGTTTTTACCAAGACTTGTTATCTTTTGGGACAAAACCCTCCTTAATGCCCAAAACTAACTTCAGGCTAATTTAATATCAGGGTATCCACTCATCAGTATTTTTTTCTCAATGTTTTTATTCATTTTATAACACAGTAACTAAACAGTATACTAACAAGAAAAGCAAACTGTGTGCAATGTCCATAACTATAAAAAAGCAATATACATAGAATAACACTTAATATTTTTGTAACAGATTAGACAGTTTTGTCCAAGCAATTAAATGATGAGTTGTTAGTCCTTGCTTTTATAGTAGCAATCTCATTCTTACAAATGTATTTCACAAGACAAATGAACTTAACTTTAAAGACCGGAGTAGATTGGGATTTCCAATTTTTAGTCACAATGTTCTTTGTAGAGAGGATAGACCATAGTAAAACTGTTTGGTTTTTAGTAATAACTTCAGGAACATTGAAAAGAATAAGGGAGTCAGAAATTAAACAGTTGTCATTCCATAGAGTTTTATAAAGATATTTAAAATCTAACCAAAATGGGGAAATTATTTTGCAGTTAACCCATATGTATCCAGTCAGCATCAGGGTGTCCGCATCTCCAGCATATAATTTTATCTTTCTTGTACGTTATTGCTAGTCTTTGTGGGGTGAAAAAACATCTTTGTAAAAAAAATCTGTATACACGCCAGAACAGGGAAGATGTGGATTCCTTCACCGACTGTAAACAAAGTATCTTTTTCTGAGAATATTTGTCCATTAATGTGAATAATTCCAAAAAGAAACCTCTGTTTTGCTAAAATCATTTCAGAATTTTATAAGTAAGATATGTATGTTTATAAGTAAGATATGTATGAAGTGTTCTTGGGTGAGCTGTTAATTGAGATAAAATCCAAGGTTTTTAAGTCACTCTTATTGTATGCATCTAATGAGGGTACAAGCTTAGTTATGTATACAGTCCTTAAGGTTTGGTGTCCAGTCAATTGCAATTTTGCAAACTATATCTGCTGATCAAAGAGTCTGCAGAACTTATTTTATTAGCTGAGAGAAATTGATTTGATCCCAGTGTAATAGGTCACCCTTCTTAAATTCTAACATTTTCTGAGTATCAAGAGATATCAAACGTTCATTTGTGTAAGCAATAAGAAACATAATTAATAAACTCTTAATTGATTAGAAAACACAAGCTTTTTAAACAGCAATATTTGGTTTATAAGAAGTGGGAAGTTTTAACCTTCCATTTTGAATGTACATTTTTAAAATCCATATAAAGAGGTTTGTATGTATTTGACTATATGGTTCAAGCCATGTCCTTATTACTGTTAAAGTAGTAAGGTTTCATTTAATGATTTTCAGTATGATGTATAGGAAATTATTCCAAAGACACTGTTAATAAATGCAGAATTTAAATAAGTCAGTATTTGGAAACCCTATACGTCCTTCATCCCAGCTTGTGGTGTGCCAGAGAAGAGAAATTCTTGTATGTCCTTCTATTCCTGTGTTGCAGTATTCTTGGTGTGGGATTTCCTGCCTTCAGGTGAGTCGTACGTCGGCTCCTATACAAAATATTGAGCTTGGCTGTTGCAGCTGTGTGGGACGTCACATGTAAGGCCATAAACCAGGGACCTTAAGTATGACGTCTGCACACTCAATCCTCAAATTTTCAGCCGTAGACTTCACATCGTACGATTGCTCTTCAGACGTCTGATCGAATTTAGATAAGTAACCCGTTGGGTTTTTGCATTTCTAATTTTTTTTGCCAGTCTTTCGCATTGCTTAGTCTTGGTTGTTGTAGAGTTCAGCTGATGTCAGGGATAAAAGGGAAAGTGCCAATGCGGGTGCCAAATTCCCCATAAGGACACCCATGACAAATGCTTTTTCTGCTTAGGCAGGGAACACTACCATAACGCCTGCCCTATTTGTAAATCTTTTGTGCCTAAGACCTTACGTAGTCGTCTGGCATCTTTAAACCTTTACTTAGAAAACCAACACCTCAAACAGCTGGCTCTCAGGATGGATCCTGCTTCGGAGGCCACCCAAGAACCTCTGTGTAAAAAGGCCAAGATGCCTAGGCCTTCATTGCCTGCCGCTTTGCACCCAGATGCCCCACCAACTACCGATGTAAGAGTTGAGTGCTCTGCAGATCCATCGGCTCCATCGACCTCCCTCATGGAGGCAGATGCACAGCCAACGACTGGCATGTCCACGGAGCTTTCTCCGACATTGACGCCTGTCTATATTGAGGGGGGGACCAGATTTGGTAGTTCCTCCGACCAGGATCTAGACCTCTGATACAGCCGCTGCCAAACCCAGCTCTAGACCGACTCCAATTAAAAAGAAGCAGAAAACAAAACACATTACACCTGCTTCTGAAGGCCCTCTAGACTGGGAGGCCTTCACCTCTTTTATGTAGGCATTTATGGCCCTTAGGCCTTCTTCCTCACCCCCAATTACGTTGCCTCTGCTAAGCCCTAGGCCTCCCTCTGCTGCTTCCATTCCCATGGCCCCCTCCTTGAGGAAGGACATGAATCTACCTACTCTTCCTCTGATGAGTCCATCTGTTATGCATCCCAGGGTGCTTCTTCCAAGGAGGAGTATTCTGATGAGGAGTCTGTGGAAGGGGATTCTCCACCTGAATACATTGTTTGGTGAAACCATCACCAAAATGAGACTATTTTAAATGGTATACTTCCCAAATGACAGAAACCCAAAAAAGATGCTTTGGACTGCTGCAAGTGGAGTCCCCCTCCCCTACAGCTGTACCCCCCTGTTCTTCCTGTATACTTGGATGCCTTTACTGCAGTCTCTAGAACACCTGATTCACAGCCTCCTGCACAGAAGCACCCTGACCATTCCTCATAAAGCCACCCTTAGACCCAGCAGTGATTGCCACTGCCCCTGATAAACAGTCTAGGTTGTTACCTTCTGCCTCCCTATTGCCCACAGATAAAGATAGCAAATCCATGGATAGGATAGGCAAGAAGGTTTACACTTCCTCCACTTTGGCCTTCAAAGCCATTAGCTATCAAATACACATGACCCAAGTATGCCCTGGACTTGGGTATCTCAAGCCACGTCTATGCTGGTTTCAATTCCTGACAGTCACATTAAAACGGATATCTCCTCCAAATTGTCCTTAGTACTACAAGTGGCTAGACACTCCATAAGATGCAGCTACTGTGCTGCAGAAGCTTCTGCTCGCTCTGCAGCATCAGCATCTGTCCTTGGGAGATATTCCTGGCTTAGACTACAGAACCTGCCAGAGGACTTCAAGTCCAAAATCTTGGACGCCCCCCTGGATCAAAACTTCCTCTTTGGAAAGCAGTCTGCAGACCTTTTTAAGAATTTGCAAGAAAAAAGCAAAGAATTGCAGAATATTAAACATCTCCTGGTATCCCCTATACCCAAATTTTTATAGGAATTTTCCTGGCTAAGACTACCTTTGTTAGGCATAACCCACATTCTGCTGCTTCCTCCTCCAGACCCAGAAGAGGAGCTAGAAGAAATTCCTCATCCAGGCCCACTGGGCTACCTTCTCAGCCTAGACAACCCTTTCAGGACAGGGGAGGGCAATACCACTGTAATGTAGTACATCAACAAAGGAGGTACTAAGACATACCAATTGTGCAGGCTAGCCCTACTAATTTGGGATGTAGCATCCAAGCACAACCTGTCCCTGCAGCCAGCTACATCCCTTCGCAGGACAAGCAAGCAAGCAGACCTCCTGAGCAGAACATCCTCTCTACAACACAAATGGATTCTGGACAGGACGGTCTTCCTATACATAGTCCACCGGTGGGGCACTCCACAAATAGACCTGTTTGCCTCCCCCCAGAACAGGCAGCTGCAGACCTTCTGCACAAAGACTTACTTCCCCCAAGCCTGGAGAGTAGACTCCTTTAGTTTCACCAGGGAGGGGAGGTTTCTTTACGCCTCCTCCCCTTTCCTCCGATTCAGAAAGTCCTTCTGAAAATCAGGAAGGACAAACCAAAAATCTTACTAGTGACTCCCTACTGGCCAAGGCAGTACTGGTTCCTTCTTCTACACAATTTAGCCAAGGGCAATCACTGCAAATTACCCCACAGCGTGGACCTTCTGACACACGACAAAGAATCTTTCCTACACCCACACTTGAAAATGCTATCCCTGACTCTGTGGGTGATAAATTACTGACCCCATTCAGACACCACTATTCAGAGGACGTGCTACGAGTCCTGAGGGAGGCTAGGAAAACCCACTACTATTAAATCATACCTTGCTAAATGGGAAAGATTTACTCAGTGGTGTCTGGGACAGGAAAGGGACCCTTAAGAGGCTGATACCCCCCTAGTCCTTTCATAGATGTCAACTTATAAAGGGTGGACTTTCCTATTCATTAGTGAAAGTGCACCTCTAAGCATTATCAGCCTGCATACCTCAAGAGTCTCCCTTGTTAGCCAGGCTACTTGTGAAACTTTTCCTTAAAGGGGTCTTACACATCAGACCACCTAAGTAGCCTATTCCTCCTCCATGGGACCTGAACTTCATCCTGGAAAAACTCACCCACCTCCCCTTCGAACTGGCTAGTACAGCCACACTACAGTTTTGCACTTGGATAACAGTACTGTTAGTGGCTATTACATCTGTCAGAAGGGTTTCCAAGCTACAAGCCTTAGTGGCATGCTCACCTTACACCATTTTTCATAGGGACAGAGTCACACTTAGGACTTAACCCCTCCTTCATGCCCAAGGTAGAGTCCGTGACTTCTCTAAATCAATCCATTCACCTACCCAATTTTTCCCCTCTCCCACTAACCAAGGAGAGAGAGGATACTCCACTCCCTAGATGTCCACAGGCAACTGAGATTTTACCTCGACAAGACTAAAGACATTAGGAAATCCAAACAACTCTTTTGTATCTTTCCACCCCAGGGCATTGGGCAAGGCAGTCACCAAACAGACCATTGCATCCTGGATTAGAAAGGCAATCTGTTTCTGCTACTCACACTACGGAAAAAAAAAAACGCTAGTTGGGATTAAGACACAACTCCACAAGAGCAGTGGCCACTTCCAAGGCCTTCCAAAAAGGCATGGACACGGCTTCCATTATGGAAGCAGCTACATGGTCCACTTTCACCACATTACAAATTGGACCAATTTTCCAAAGCATGTGCAGGATTTGCCAGGGCAATCCTACAAGGCTTTGTGGAATCATCTTCTGCATCCACCACCCTTTCATCAAACTAAGCAGTGGTACTCTCCCACACCAAGAATACTGCAACATAGGAATAGAAGGACATAGAATAGTTGTGTAAAATCTTACCATAACCTTAGATGTCCTTCTCTTCCATGTTGCAGTATTCCTTCCCACCCACCATTCCCCCTCAGACTCTACCAGTCTAACTGATCCCTGATGCCTCCCTCCATTACAGAAGAGACCCAGGGCCTTGTACGTGTCACCTTTGGCAACCTATATTGTTGGGTTATCTATTTTGCCTGCTTAGCTTCAAGTTCTGAGGATTGTGCATGCAGATGTCCTACTTAAGGACCCTGGTTTATGGCCCTACATATGACGTCCCACACAGCTGCAGCAGCCAAGCTTAAGCTTTTGTATAGGAGCAGACGTACGAGTCGCCTGAAGGCAGGAAATCCCACACCAAGAATACTGCAACATGGAAGAGGACATGTATGGTTATGGTAAGATTTTATGCAACTATTATTTTTTTGTGATACCAAAGTAAGTCTAGTAATAGGTTATTAATTTTCTTTTAATTTTGACAGTTGGGGGAATTTAGAGCTTGGCCAATGAATAAGACTTTAGGTAACAGTTTCATTTTGATTAAAGTTAGTCAGTGAATGTGAAGAAGTCTGTTCCAACTGTCCATTAGACTAGTAATTGAGTTTATAAGTTTTTGGCAATTAGATGCATGTCATTTTTTTTTATAAAATAGTGCAAGAAACTTCTGTGTGCGGAAGATTTTTAGTCCATATATTTCTAGTTAATCACTGTATATTAATCAGATCAGACAATAGTAGTAGAAGGAGCGAACGTAAACTCGTCAAGTCAAAAAGTAATAATAGAAAATATATAATTCTACAGCATTACTAAGTATTCGAAAGTAATCCAAGCAAGGCAGGCAGTCTGTTTCCAGTTGAAAATCCTTTATTAAGTACACAGACAAGCGATCCAAGTAAAACAAAAAGTAATAATTTCCTCACAAGCTTTCTAAATATATATATACTTTTTGTCAGGCATGGGAGTGGTTTATTGTGCTGTAAAACAGTGTTATTGGTACACATGTTAAATTCACATCCCTTCCCCCATCAGTGTGACATTCGAGCTGGTCCTGCCCTACCTAGTAGCTGTCATAATATATAGCCCTAATGTACTTTAATGGTACATCTTATTTAACCAAATTATTAAGTAGATTATTAAGTCTGTGATTTTATACAAGGCAATATACTACATGGCTGGAATATATATCAACCTTAGTTCATTTTGCGATCAAAAATTATATATAAATATATACATATACATTTTGCATGTAAAAATCAGTTTCTATTTTCATAACCTATTAACAAAGATTGCTTTCGTCCTTCTAGACTTCTTCAGGTCTGTGTATAAGAACCCTAAAAACCTATATAATTGTATAATTAGTATTGTTATTACCATCATTTTGAATAGTGGAAAAGAGAACCAGAAAAAAGTAAAAATAAAAAAATATATATGTATGATGATGGAAACAAAATATACACTTAAATTTCAAATTATTTAAAATGGTATTTAAAACCAGTTTGTAGAATAAAATAAAATACAATTAGTCATGTAAACAATGTGGCAATTTTCTAAGTTCCAGTGCACTTTTAATTGAACAGTAGTTGTTTAGTCCAGGCTTTCTAAAAGAGTTCAGCTTTAATTGCCATGAGTTCATGTTTTTTCAGAATATTTGGGATGTCTCCTTCAAGATCACCCATGTCTATGCGATCCAGAATCTGGAACTTAAAACCTGTGTCTTTTATGAAGAGAAAGGTGTTTGGCTAGTACATTATTTTTACATCCAGAGCGGATTTCTGACAGATGACATGAAATCCTTCGCTTGAGTTTATTTACAGTCTTGCCCACATAGAGTGCATCACATTCATTGCACTGTGCCCTGTAAATTACTTTTTTGCAAAATGATGGCAATAACAATACTAATTATACAATTATATAGGTTTTTAGGGTTCTTGTACACAGACCTGAAGAAGTCTAGAAGGACGAAAGCGATCTTTAACAATAGGTTATGAAAATAGAAACTGATTTTTACATGCAATATGTGCATATTTATATATAATTTTTGATCGCAAAATGAACTAAGGTTGATGTATTTCCAGCCATGTTGTATATTGCCTTGTATAAAATCACAGACTTAATCTACTTAATAATTTGGTTAAATAAGATGTACCATTAAAGTACATTAGGGCTGTATATTATGACTGCTACTAGGTAGGGCAGGACCAGCTCGAATGTCAACACTGATGGGGGAAGGTATGTGAATTTAACATGTGTACCAATAACACTTTGTTTTAGAGCACAATAAACCACTCCCATGCCTGATAAAAAGTATATATTTAGAAAGCTTGTGAGGAAATTATTACTCTATTTTTGTTTTACTTGGATCGCTTGTCTGTGTACTTAAAGAATTTTCGACTGGAAACAGACTGCCTTGCTTGGATTACTTTCGAATACTTAGTAATGCTGTAGAATTATATATTTTCTATTACTTTTTGACTTGACGAGTTTACATTCGCTACTTCTACTACTATTGTCTGATCTGATTAATATACAGTGATTAACTAGAAATATATGGACTGAAAATCTTCCCCACAGAGAAGTTTCTTACACTGTTTTGTTTTTAGACCCACTACACTTTAGTGGGTTGTTTTGAGACTTCGGGGATACCACGAAGATTACTTTTTTTTAAATTTTTTTTTATAATTACATTCAATAATGATACCTAGATATTTAATATGCGTACCCTTTCAGTTTGTCTGTTTTTGATCTAAGTTTTATAGTAACATTTGTGTTTACCAGAAGTGCCCGAGTTTTGTTCTGATTGAGTTTTAGACCAGAGATGTTTGTGAAGAAGTCTCGATTATGTAGTAGGTGATCTATTACATTTTCAGTATCATTAGAAGATGTTCTCCTATTCCCATGTTGCAGTGTTCCACATATGAGTTTACTCTTGCTTCACGTACGTCCGGCCAGTATGCAAACGTTTTTAGTTCCTAAATGGTGCGTTGGGGCGTTTGACATGGCTCAAGGAACATGGGCCATAAAAGTGACGTCTGCATGCACCAGCCCCCAGAACTTCAGCCGCCAGTCATATGCCGGGTGTTTCTGCTTTCTCTACCATCCGAGTTGAGAAATCGGATAAGTACCACGTTGGGGAACCTTTCAATCCTTTTTTTTATATTGCATTGCCTGTTTGTCATCCAGAATTGTACGTGCAGCCAGCAGATTCCTCAGAAGGATTCCCATGATCAGTGTCTCTTCTTTTTTTAGATGGTCGCTCGACTACAAGGCCTGTGCAGTATGTCAGGTGTTTGTGCACAAAACTTTGCGTAGTCGTTTGCATGCACTAAACGTATTAGAAGATCAAAGGTTATAACAGATTAAATTAGGGATGGGAGGGTTCATCCGACATAACTATTCAACTGCCAAAGGCCAAGACTTCACAGTCTATTACCTCTGCGCCTCTAGTGTCCGACCCTCTGCCTGTGGCCGATGTTGGATTGGTAGAGGAATCTGAATCTGCCGCATTGGATACAGCGGGCACCTCTATGAAAGCCGCACAGAGGGCACGTCCATAGAGGCTGTTGCGATGTCCGTCTCCAACACTGGGGGGGGGGGGGCAATAATTGCAATAGGCCTGTCAGATCCCTCCAGTCCTTTACATACGCAGGATTCTAGGCCCCCCCCCCTTCAGACACCAGCTAGGCTCCTTAAAAAGAAAGAAAAAAAGGAAGCACCTTTCTTCTGAAAGCATGCCTGACTGACAGACCATCAATCAAAGCGTGTTTTAATGCCTTTATGGAGTTGCGTCCTGCTTCTGCAGTGACTGCTAGCATTCCTCCTCCACTTCTGAGCCCTAGCCCTCAAACATCAGACCCTACCATGAAAGAAGAGGAAGACCTTTCTGATTCTTCCTCTGAAGAATCTCTTTTACACCTCCCAGGTTTTTTCTCCCTTGGTGTTAGGGCTCCCCTGAGGAAGAATTGGTTACTCTTTGACTCTCCAGTTGAGGATTTGACCTTTGGGGAAACCATCTCTGAGAAGGAAGATCACTTCAAGTGGAAATTCTGAGATTGAGGTACAAAAAAGATACTACGACCTCCTTCATATGGATTCCCCAACCCCGTCTCCTGTTCCTCCAATCTTGCCTGCCTTCCTGGATGCCTTTTCCTCAGCATCTTTAAATCCAGACTCTCAAACACCTGCCTCATGCATACCTGACAGACTTTACAAAGTTCCTGACACTGCCACGTACCTCCTAAAGTGCCCACCTGCAGACCCTGCTACTGTCTCCATCTTTACATACAAGGCTTCTAAGCTCTTACCACTACTGCCATACTTCCAGCTGACAAAAACAGCAAGACCATGGAAAGGCTGAGTGAGAAAATTTACACCTCTGCTACCTTGTCCTTTAGGGCTACAGTTTACCAGACTCGTGTGCAAAATACACCCTATCCCTCCTAGAAAAAAATCTCCAAGGAATTGGTTGATACACCAGACTGTGCTACCAAAGCATCACAGTCTTGTCTTCGGGCCCTCATTTCCCAGGTTACCAGGTACTTCATAAAGTGCAGTTATGATGCTGCTGAAGCCTCAGCTAGGTCAGCAACTTCAGCTTCTGCCTTAAGGAGGTACTCCTGGCTTCTGCCTACACCCCTCTTCCTAATGACTTTAGGGCAAAGCTTATTGATGCACTCCTGGACATTTCAGCCTTGTTTGGTGCAAAAGTGGCCACTCTCTTAAGTCACTACAGCAAAAAGGAAAAGAAATGCAGGATTTGAAATTGTTTCTGCCGTACCAAAAATTTAAAGAAACTACCCGGCTAAAACTCAGTTCATAAGAAAGCACTCTCGTCCTGCAGCTCCCCATGAGGAAGCCCCCCCCTCCTCCAGCTAGAGCTTCACCTTCCTCTAGCCAGAGCTCAAGGGCATCACAAAGCCCCCAACAGTTGCACCTCCTGCAGCCTGTGTTGCAAGCATTGCTGGCCCAGGGCACCATTGAATCTGTGCCCCAGACTCAAAAACAAGAGGTTTCTACTCCAGGATTTTCCTGGTTCCCAGAAAAGCCAGGCCATGGAGACCAATTCTAGACCTCTCTCATCTCAACCTTTTCCTAAAGGTCCCAACTTTTAGGATGTTGACCTTACCTTCCCTCTTCCCCCTCCTACTCCCCCAAGGGTTCATGGCCACCTTAGATGTAAAGGGTGCTTATCTACACGCCCCCGTAAAGCCCATATTCAGGAAATACCCGAGGATGTTCTTCATGTTTCACTGTTGCAGTCGTCACACTTGGGTTATCTGCCTGCAGGTAGCCCTCAGTTGGCCCAAATAAGAGGCTTGGGATTTCTGCGTCGGTTGCAGTCGCCTCTTCCATGACGTCAAGTCGTCAGGTGTATAAAACATGCAGCAGATGCCATTGCATCAGTCTTTCTTGCCGAGAAGGAGCCCGAAGCAGAAGCAGTTCGCAAGTGCTGGTCGGCCGCTACCTGAAATTTTTGTTTTTTTGAGATTCAGACTTGAAGTCTTCTAAAGCTAAGTATCTTGTTGGGGATTCTTTTTTCTTGCTCTAACCAATGTCAGAAAAAATTAACAATTGTCCCTCCTGTGGAAAGCAAATATCTCCGAGATTTTCATTCTTACTGCGTCACCTGTTTAGGCCCAGACCATGACTTCCTTTTCTGTTTTGTGCCTTTAATGCCTGAACCATTTGTTGTTGGGCTATTTTTGTAGCTATATTCTTTCGCTCTCATTCTCCGTATTCTGAAATGGCTTCATTAAGCCATCCGACTACCGATCTTAGAAAAAGCAAAAAGACCGACCGCATAGGACAAAAACTGCCGATGACTCTTCTGCTAAGCTAGTCCGCCGGTACTCAGCGAGGTGCCTTTGTAGCCCCTGATGCCCGCTTCTACAGATTCGTAGGCCTCTGCTGAGACCCATTGGTATGCCGAGAGATGATGCTTCGACTATGGAACCTGCGGATGTGTTTAACTTGAATGTGTCTGGAGCCACTGTGCAGGCACCGGCTTCTGAGTGTGTATTCTGACCTACCGATATTCATATTAAACAGACAACTTCATATCCAACTGAAACTACAGAGTTTCTCAGGCCCAAAGTTTGCACTACGCCTAGAAAACCGATGTCCAAAGCGCATACTCAAGCTCTCATGCCACAAAAACAAATGCTTAGAATGGCTGAAGACCTTATTACTCTAATTAGGCAAAGCCAGCCTTCCCCTGCCAATAGACAAGGAATTGAATTTCCTTCTGATTCTACAGACCCAGGAGTCTGACTCTGACCCTTTTGATTTACCAGGGCATACCCTTATCTACCTATGAGGACTCTGATGCAGAGTAATCCATTCCCTCTTCCTCCCCTCCAGAGGATTTTTCTTTTCGTGAAACCTTGCATACCTTAATAGAGGATTTCCCCTGGCAAGGCCAGGACTGTCCTCAGTCCAAAAAGACTCTGGGAATTTTTAGATTTGCCTCAGCACAGGCCTCTAGCTATACCCCCTGTCCTGGATATTGTAGATGTCTTCTTGGAGTCCAGTCTTACTCCTGACACCTTAATACCAGCTGATAGCAAACCTGACAGGTGCTACAGAGTACCTGACTCTCTCAAATTTCTTTTTAAGAATCGTACTGTGGATCCAGAGACCATTTCCCAGGGGCCTAAAGGCATTAAGGCTACTACAGCCAAAAACCCTTCCCTTTCAGACAGGGATTCTGGAGCTTTAGACAGGATGAGAAGGTATATACCTCTGCAGCTTTTGCCATCAGGGCTTTGAATTGCCAGTTTCACATGTTGAAGTACCAGCAACATATTATGGAACTAATTAAACAAAAAATGGTGCTACTTTCCAGATTGTGCAGAAAATAAAGATTTGCAAGTGTTAATGCATTCTGCAAACCAAGTTAGTAAACATACTTTACAGTGTGGGTTTGATGCCTTAGAAGCATCTTGCATGGCTGTTCACTGGGTCTGCACGGAGAAGGCATGCTTGTCTAAAGGAACAAGTCTTGCCTGATCATGTCAAAGCAAAATTACTAGATGCTCCATTAAACCAGGAGCGTTTGTTTGGCACAAAAGCAGAAGAAGCTCTTAGAAAGATGGAAGAAAAAGCTATATATATGCACACTGTCAAAGATTTCTTACAGGTGCAGCTACCTAGATTCAGTAGGCATTGGCCTTCAAAAAAAGAGGTCCTTTCTAGTCCCTCTCAGGCCTTCTCAGTCCAAACCCAGGGGAAGCAGACAACCAAGACTACAGTCTCAGGGTATGCAGAGGTCTAAACAGTGGAGCGTTTCCACCCCAAAACCAGGGAGTGGTAAGTCACCCCATATGGAAAAAGTTCACAATGATTTTCCAATTATCCTTCCCAGCCATGCCCAAGTACTTGCACCCCTAGGAGGAGAACTCTCCCTTCATGCAAAATAAAAAAACAATGTCCATTACTCTGGACCGATGGGTTCTAAACATTGTATCCCAGGGATACAGATTCTACTTCCACTCACTGCCAGCTCAAAGCGGGTTGCCAGACCTTCCTCCAAACCACTGGGCAGAGGCTCAAAAGCAAGTACTTTCCCTTTTCCATTTCAGGGCTATTCAACCTGTTCCATCAGAAATAAAGGGACAGGGTTTTCTACTCCATACTGTTCTTTGTGCCCAGGAAAGAGGGCTCTTGGAACCCTATCCTGGATCTATCTATTCTCATCACCTTTCTGGTGGTCCCAAAATTCAAAATACTTAGAACAGCTTCTTCCTATGCTAGCCAAGGATGCCTGGTTAGTCACCCTAGACTTAAAAGAAGCTTATCTGCACATCCCCATAAGGGAGCCTTGCAGGATATATGTATGTTTCCGGGCAGGCTCTATGCACCGTCAGTTCTCTGCACTTCCCTTTGGCTTGTCTAGTGCGCCCAGAGTATTCACAAAATGCCTGGCTCCAGCCTTTGCATACTGCAGCCAGAGAAATATTCAAATCTACCCATACTTGGACGATTGCCTGATTCAGGCGGACAGTCCGTAATTGCTACTTCAGCACCTGGCATTTGTAAAAGGACTTCTAACTACTGGGATTACACCATCAATGAAAAGAAATCACAACTGGTGCCCAGCCAACAAATTGTATTCCTGGGAGCTAGCTTGAACACCACTTCCCAGATGGCATTCCTCACTCCAGAAAAGCAGGTCCATTTGACAAACTATTTCAAACTAATGGCCAACAAAACCCAGCTATCTGCAAGGAAAATACTGCAAGCCCTAGGGTTCATGGCCTTATGCATTCTGCTAATTCCATATGCAAGACTGCATATGAGGAAACTTCAGTGGTACTTAAAAAGTCTCTGGTGTCAACTTTCTCAGAACCAAAGAAACAAGCGTTCAGGACAACAGCAAGGTACAGAATGTCAGCGAAACTCAAAACGCCAAATATACGCTGTCTACTCACACCAATGGTTGTCCAACAAACAAAAATGCCTCTATATTGTGTAATAAAATTGATTATTCCAAAACTAGTTAAGCGCTTCACCCACAATCCGTGGGCTTCATCAGAACTGACAACTGTTATAAAACATTTAAATATACTACATTGGCGCCAAAATCACTTCGGCTTCTAAAAGCTATAGCACATCATTTCCTTATTTTTTGTGACCTAAAAACTTCCATGATGTAAGCAAGGTTAAAATACTTCTGATCAGCATCATGCTAATTAAAATGAATACATTCATAACTATAAAAATATGAAAAAAGTATGTACAAAAATGAACCGATGAAAAGTGTCACTTCTTAATTCTAATGTAGATTTTACAGAGGTGCATTTGTTTAAACCTGGTGGTGTTGTGGCATCTGTTAATAACTGCCACCACAATTCCCTATAAGCTAAAATGTTTTTAATATTACCACCTCTTGGATTAACGGACAAACTTTCTAAAATAGCAAATTTAAAATACTGGTTTTCACCCCTACTGTTTGTGTTTATATAAAGCATTTTTTGTATCTTTCATTCTAATGTATAAAGATGAGAATAAATTATTTTTCAAACTTCCTCTCAGTCTTTCCTATGTAGTAAGAGGGACATGTCATGCATTTCGCTACATATACTAACATACTGGTGTTACAATTACCATACTTAAATGTTAGTTTTGTTCTATTAATGTTTTCCAAAATTAATCCCTTGTCTTCATTAATAGCAAAGCATTGGTGACATGCACCACATTTCGATGTGTGTGCTAAATCCCTATTCTTCCTTGTTTTCGTGCCTTGTTCTAATAATTTTTTCAAATTGTTTCCCATTTTATAAACAAAAGTTGGACTGGATCCTAGAATGTCAATCTTCTCTTGGTCTGTCAATAAAATATACCAATTCCGAGTTAATATCTCCTTCACTTGATTACTATAAGGTCAAAATTCAATAATACATGCTCTATTGTATGAATTATTGCCTTTACTCCTACAACTTATGTTACCAACTACATCATTAGTCAGTTTTGTATTCATACCTAATAATGGTGTATATTTCCTCCCCCATTCACTAATAACATATTTATTGACATCTTGCATCATAACTATATCATATATTCTCAGAACCTGGAAACAGTGATTCCTATCATACCTTATCCAAGGACAGAGTTCCTTTGTGGGCAGAAGCATGTAACCACAATAAAGGGACTTCCTTTCACTCAACCCCTCGCTGCCCAAACCCTGACAACAGACTCATCATACTATATGGGGTGCTCACATGGCAGGCAAATGCATTCAAGGCAAATGGAGTCCAGAACAAATTCCGCTACATATCTATCAAAAAAAGATGCTAGCTGTATAGAATGCTCTGACAGTCTTCAGATACCTTATCCTTCCAGGACAGCTTCTGATAGACGGACAACACCACAGTTATGTGGTACATAAGCAGGGCAGAACTCATTCTTACCCATTCTGCAGGTTAGCCATGGATCTGTGGAACACAGCCTTGAGCATCCAAGTGCACCTACAAGCTCAGTTCCTGCCAGGCAAGCAAATTTCATTGGCAGACTTGAGCTGAAATCTACTGGACCCTCGAGTGGAAACTGGACCCCAACTCATTCAAACTTCTAACCCAGAGGTGGGGAACACCGGAGGTGGACCTTTTTGCCTCCCCTGAAAACCACCAATTGAGCAAATTTTGCACCAGGAACCCTCACAGCGGAGCCTGGAAGGTGGATGCCCTATCCTTTACATGGGAAAACCTCTCAATTTATGCCTTTTCTTCTCTGCCCCCCCCTCTCAGGAGTACTACTGAAGATCAAACAGGACAGGCCAAGGGCAGTCCTTATTACACCAGACTGGCCACGCCAGCACTGGTACCCACTTCTACGCAGTCTGACAGCAGTACCACCCTGGCACCTACATCACACACCTCCCCTGCTGTATCAGCAAGAGGGTCAGATTTTGCATCCACAGCTGCAAACCCTAAACTTTGCAGCCTGGCTTACTCCCTAAGTGCACCACCAGCATCCCTCAGCAAACACGTGCTGGACGTCATCCTTGAGGCCAGAAGGCCTAGTACTAGGAAATCGTGTGCTGAAAAGTGGAAAAGATATTGTTCTTGGAGTCAGTCTCAAGGAAAGGGCTCAGCTATGCCCAACTTACCTCAAATCCTTGATTACCTAGCAGAGGAGCTCCACAGGGGCCTATCCTTCTCATCCATTAAGATTCATGCCTCTGCCATCTCAGCTCATTATAATACTGAGCCTCCTCTCCTTTCTCACCCTCTCATCAAACAGTTCCTGAGAGTAGCTAACAATTTAAGACCCCCTAGGAGAGCTCCCACCCTGACCTGGGACCTTAACTTTGTACTGGAGAAGCACACACCCCCCCCCCTTTAAACCTGCTACTTCAGCAGAGTTAAAATTCCATTCCTGTCTTGGAAAACAGCCTTACTTCTAGCTATTACTTAAGCAAGAAGAGTGTCTTGAGTTACAGGCACTAATGGCTGTGGAGCCCTTCATTATTTTCCATGCCGACAGGGTTTCCACCAGGACTAACCCTTCCTTTGTGCCAAAGGTAGGGTTTCCCCCAAGACTAACCCTTCCTTTGTGCCAAAGGTGGTATGCAGTGTGCTCTAAACCAATCCGTCCTTTTGCCAACCTTTTTCCCTAATCCTCAGAATAAAGCGGAAAGGATCCTGCACTCCTTGGACGTACACAGACAGCTCTGTTTCTACCTTGACAGGACTAAGCCTTTCAGAAAATCTAACCAGCTGCTAGTCAGCGTTGCTACAGGGGCAGAGGGCAAGGGCATTTCAAAGCAAACCATTTCTAAATGGATTACACACTGCATCCATTTCTGCTATAAGCACCATGGAAAACCTACCCCTCTGGGTATCAGAACTCATTCCAAAAGAGCTACTTCAACCTCTACAGCATTTCTCAGAGGAGTCTTTACCAGGGACATCCTGGAAGCTGCAGCCTGGAGTTCTGTACACACCTTCACCAAGCATTACCACTGAGCTGGATTTGCTACAGCACTCTTACAAGGCCTGTTAGCCAGTCCTAACACCTCTTGACTGCCTCCACCCTTCCTCAGCTTTGGAAATCAACACAAGTGTGATGGCTGCAACAGTGAAACACGAAGAACATAGTACAGTTGTGTACACTTACCATAAATGTAGATGTTCGAGTGTGTTCACTGTTGCAGTCCTGGTTTCCCTCCCTACATCCCCCTGGTTTTCTATATCCTTTCTACCTATCCTCTTTATGGCCATCTTTTATGTCAGGGGTATTTTCTTTTTACTGGAGGTGTTCCACACCAAGTAATAGCTTCCTATTTTGGGGGCTCCTGACATCTGGGGAAAGAAACTGATGTAATGGCATCTGCATGTTTTATACCCCATACGACCTGACGTCATGGAAGAGGCGACAGCAACCAACGCAGAAATCCCAAGACTCTGGTATTTGGGCCGACTGAGAGCTAACCTGCAGGCAGATAACTCATGTGATGACTCCCAACAGTGAATTCACTCGAACATCTACATTTATGGTAAGTGTACACAACTGTACTTTCTTGGTGGGCACTTCTTATTCAGTTCTCTGCCGTGCCCTTTGAGCTTTACACTGCTGCCAGGGTTTTCACCAAATGCTTGGCTCCAGTGATTGTTTACTGCATTACAAAGGGAATCTATATATTCCCTTACCAGGACGACCCGCTAATCCAGGCAAGCAACAAGGAGATCCTCCTAATACATATGCACCAGGTAGTGTCGCTCCTACAGTCCCTGGGATTCCAGATAAATTTCCCAAAATCCCACCTGGAATGTACTAAAGACATTGTCTTCCTAAGGTGCAAAGTTCGCACAGACCCACTGAAAGCACCCCCCCCCCCCCAAAGGATGCAAACCCTGACAGAACATCTGCTTCTGGTCCTTTGATCTACTGAATTGACAGCAAGTCAGTACCTCAGACTCCTGGGCTACATGGCAGCCACTATCCCAATGTTACCTTTAGCACGACTGCATATAAGAAAATTACAATGGTATCTTAGGGCAGTCTGGACCCAGCACTCCATCCACTCGAGTACAGGGTTCCTCTCCTCCCATGCCTCAGAAAGGAAATCCAGTGGTAGCTGGCACAAGTGACCCCACAGTCCAGGTCTTCCCCTCCAACCACCTCTACCCACACAGGTCATGCACACAGATGCCTCAGACTTGGGCTGCGGAGCAACTCTGAGCCTTTGAAGGGAGTAGGGCATGTAGCCGAAGTCTCTCAAACTGGAACGCATCGATGTTCGAGAGATGAGGGCAATTATTCTGGCCCTTCGGGCCTTCCTACCTTACCTCCAGCAAGGTCCATTGAAGATTTTCACAGACAGCAACACAGTCCTGTGGTATCTCAATTAACGGAGAGGGACCAAGTCATACTTTGCAGAATGGCCATTCTAGTATGAGAACTAGCCATCTTACAGGGAGTGACCTCAGCCAGAAGAATGTCAGAGCTACAAGCCTTTATGGCCATTCCTCCTTTCCTGGTTTTCCACAATGATAAGGTTACTCTTAGAACTAGCCCTTCCTTCATGCCCAAGGTGGTGAATGACTTGTCCCTCAGTCAGGCCATATACCCACCTTCTTCCCTAACCCACAGGGGGACACTGAGAGAGTACTCAACTCTGGTATTATCTGCATAAAAGCAAGTCCATCAGACAAGGCTGATCAACGTTTCATCTCCTTTCACCCCAGGGAAGGCACTGACCAAACAGCCCATCTCTGTCTGGATTTCCAAGATCATTACCTTCTGCTTACCAATACCATGGAAAATCTCTGCATGGTAATGTTAAAGCACACTCCACCAAGGCTATGGCTTCCTCTTGAGCTTTCTTCAAGGGTCTGAATACCATTCTCGAAGCAGCTACTTGGTCATCTGTACACACCTTTACCAACTTTTACAAACGTGACCACATTTCTAGAGCTAAGATGGGATTTGCCAGGGCTATCCTTCACAGGTTCCTGGAAGACTGCCTCTAGACCACCTCCCCATTCATAGCGAGCTTTGGCACTCGCCCATATGTGTAATACTGCAACATGGGAATAGAAGGACTTAAAAAGTTGTGTAAAATCTTATAACCATAGATGTCCTTCTCTTCCATGTTGCAGTATTCCTTACCACCCCCATCCCCCTCCTGTTGGGTTGCATTTCCCTTTCTGGGTGGCATAGGACTGCCATTGCCCTAGGACTGGCTCTGACTGGGTCTTTCACTTCTGATGGCTGGTGCATGCAGGCATCACTTTCATGGCCCACATTTCTTGAGCCACGTCAGATGTCCCAAGCACCATTTGGGGACTGAAAACTTTTGCATAATTGGCCGGACATAATCAAAGCAAGAGGAGTAAACCCATGTGGAATACTGCAACATGGAAGAGAAGGATATCTATGGTTGTGGCAAGATTTTACACAACTTTTCTTTATTAGTAGGTCATCAGCAAACAGTTGTATCTTGGAGGATCATTTGTCTGACACTTTTTTTATATCCTTTAACGCTGTCATTATTTCTAACATAAATTTGCAAGAGGCTGAATAGCCAGGGCAGAGAGTAGTGGGGAGAGGGGGGGGACATCCTTGTTTAGTACCTTTAATATTTTGAATGGGCTAGATAGATAAGATCCAATCTTCACATAGGCTATGGACTTTTCATATAGTTTTTAATTAATCATGTAAAGTTTATGGAGAAATTGTATTTTTGCAGTGCTTTAAACGGATATGATCAACTTGGAGAGTCTAAAGCTTTATCTGTATCCAGGCTTAAAATAGAAAAGCTCATTTTTTCTTTTGCTAAGTCTATTAAGGACAGTAATCTAATTACATTGTCTTGTATTTTTCTGTTTTTGATGAACCTGGTTTGGTCTTCATGAGTTACTGTTGAAAGAATATTTTTCTGTCTGCTAAGATAGACATATGAATATCTTGTAATCAATGTTAAGCAAAGAAATTGGCCTGCATGATGTGCAAAGGTTGAGCTCTTTATTTGGTTTTAAGATGGGAGAGGTGATAGAATATTTCCATAAGGGAGGGATGCTAGCTGTAGTTAAAACTTCTTGAAATGCATTGAGTAAGATTTTCAAGATGTTATCCGGTAAGAGTCTGTAAAATTCTAGAATTAGACCATCCAGCCCTGGTGTGTCTTATTGTATTTGTTCCTTTAATTCTTTAAAGGAAAAAGGTTCATTTATGTTAATGTATTTGGATAGCTTCTTTTGATATTACCAAGAACATTCTGTATTTTTATCACTTGTAGATGAGTTAATATTCTTGTAATACTTTTTAAAAACGCATTGTTTTTTTTTTTTTTTTTTTAGATCTGTAACTTGGATAGTGTGATTATTCCTGGTGTATATTGTTTCTTTTGTATGACTTTTTTCATTTAAATATTTAGATCGAATTGTAATCCTGTGCATACTCTTGGTATCGAGTAGGATTGTAATCAGATTTTTCAGATTTATTGATTTTGTTGCATGATATCTTGCTGTTCCTTGTTTAGTTTACATATGTCAGCTAATGTGGATTTGTCATTTGATGTAAGTTTTAGTACATTAATTTTTGTACATCTACCAGTTTTTTATCCCACTCTTTCCTTTTATTTGTGTACTGTTTGACTTTACTATACAAGACTACCTTTAAAGTGTTTCATAAGGTAATATCTGAAACCTCTCCATTATTGGCATCTAGGTAAAGCTTTATTTCATCTAGAAACCATTCTTTAAATCCTTATACTGTTACTAGTAAGCAGGTAGTCTTTGGCAGAAGTTTAAGGGGTCAGTATTAAGTGTTACATTGTAGATGATAGCATTGTGGTTAGACATATAGGGCATGATGTCACCATTACATTATCAGTTTTGACCAGTAAAGAACTGGTTACAAAGACTTTGTCTATGTTGGTTTGTGTGCTAAATCTGTAAGAGTAGTGAGAATACTTCAGGGAGGATAATATTTTTATACTGTCTGTCAGGTTTCTGTCTTTTATGTTGTAGATAAAGTGCTTGGCAACAGGGGACATCTTGAAGGGCTTGGAGCTTGTGGTGTCAGTGGAGGACAAGATGCAGTTAAAATCACTTGCTAATAGTAACTCACCTTTAGACTTCAATGTTAGTATCTAAATGTTTTTTTCAGTTTTAGTCCCAATACCCGGTATCTAGTAGGTGTTTACAAAAGTGTACATCTTTTTATCTAGTAGTATGACTAAAGCAAGCATACCATCATTGCTTGATTGAGTCAACTATTTCTGGAATTCTCATTGATTTTCTGTGTAAAATTAGGACACCTCTTACTTTGTGGTTGTAGTTTGAATTTACCAAAATCTTATAATCCTTAAAGGTTAATTTTAGATCTTCTGTTACTAAGTGGGATTCCTTAATGAATGCAACATCTGCTTTTTGTAGCATTAAATATTTGTTGACACTACTAGTTTTCATGGGTTTGCTCAACCCATTGACATTAATAGATGTAATGTTAAATATCACTCGATGGAGACTATTACAAGTAAAATTGAAAAGTGCTTTCCTTGATTCATTGACAAATGCATTTTTTTTTCAAACTGTTATGGACAATTTAAAAACTCTAAATGTGAAAGCAAAACTGTATATTTTAATAACTTATGGATAAAGTATATCCAGGCTTCTTACATCTCCCATAGAAGCCACAAGCTCACTCTCATGACATCTAGTGTGAATTCCTAGCTACTGCAGGTTAATAGCAAGCAGAAGGGAAACTATATGTACATTAAAAACATCTTTCGGCTGCTCCCGTTAGGGGTTTCCACAGCGGATCATCTGTTTCCATTTCTTCCTGTCCTCTACATTTTGCTCTGTCACACCAACCACCTTCATGTCCACTCACCACATCCATAAACCTTATCTTAGGCCTTCCTCTTTTCCTGTTACCTGGCAGCTTCATCCTTAGCAACTTTTTCCCAATATACTCTGCACCCCTCCTCAGCACATGTCCAAACCACCGTAATCTTGCCTCTTTGGCTTTGTCTCCAAACCTTCCAACCTGGGCTGATCCTCTAATATACTTATTCCTAATCCTGTCCACCCTCGTCACACCCAGTGCAAAGCTTAACATCTTTAACTCTGCCACGTCCAGCTCTGACGCCTGCTTTTTTGTCAGTGCCGCTGTCTCCAACCCATATAACATAACTGGTCTTACTACCGTCTTGTAGACCTTCCCTTTCACTCTTACTGGTACTAGTCTGTCACAAGTCACTCCTGACACTCTTCTACACCCACTCCTTCCTGCCTGTACTTTCTTCTTCACCTCTCTTCCACACTCACCATTACTCTGAACTGTTGATCCCAAATATTTAAACTCATCCACCTTCGCCACCTCTACTCCCTGCATCCTCACCATTCCTCTATCCTCCCTCTCATTCACATGCACATATTCTTAGTCCTGCTGACCTTCATTCATCTTCTCTCTAGAGCATAGCTCCACCTCTCCAGGGTCTCCTCCACCTGTTCCCTACTCTCACTACAGATCAGTGTCATCTGCAAACATCATAGTCCTCTGGGACTCCTGTCTGATCTTGTCTGTGAACCTGTCCATCACCATTGCAAGTAAGAAAGGGTTCATTGATGATCCTTGATGTAATCCCACCTGCACCTTAAACGCATCCGTCACTCCAACCGCAGACCTCACCACTGTCACACTACCCTCGTACATATTCTGTACCACTCTTACATGCTTCTCTGACACACTCGACTTCCTCATACAATACCACAACTCCTCTCTAGGCACCCTGTCATATGCTTTCTCTAAGTCCATAAAGACACAGTGCAACTCTTTCTGACCTTCTTTCTACTTCTCCATCAACACTCTCAGAGCAAACATTGCATCTGTAGTGCTCATTCCTGGCATGAAACCATACTGCTGATCACTAATCAACTCCCTTTTTAACCTAGCTTCCACTACTCTTTCCCATAACTTCATGCTGTGACTGATCAATTTAATCCCTCTGTAGTTACTACAGCTTTGCACATCACCCTTATTCTTCAAAATCAGTACCAAAACACTTGTTTTTCCATTCCTCAGGCATCCTCTCACTTTCCAAGATTTCATTAAACAATCTAGTTAAAAACTCCACTGCCATTTCACCTAAACACCTCCATACTTCCACAGGTATGTCATCTGGGCCAACAGCCTTTCCATTCTTCATCCTCTTCATAGCTATGCTTGCTTCCTCTTTGCTAATCCACTACACTTCATGATTCACTATCCGCACATCATCCAACCTTCTCTCCCTCTCATTCTCTTCATTCATCAGCCCCTCAAAGTACTCTTTCCATCTGCTCAACGCACACTCCTCGCTTGAGTACGTTTCCCTCATTATCCTTTATCACCCTTACCTGCTGCACATCTTTACTAGCTCGGTCCCTCCGTCTAGCCAATCGGTACAGGTCCTTTTCTCCCTCCCTAGTGTCCAACCTTTCATACAACTCTTCATACGCCTTATCCTTAGCCTTCGCCACCTCTCTCTTTGCCATGCACCTCATCTCCTTATACTCCTGTCTACTTTCTTCATCTCTTTGACAGTCCCACTTCTTCGCCAACTTCTTTCTCTGTATACTCTCCTGAACTTCCTCATTCCACCACCAGGTCTCCTTGTCCTCCATCTGTCCAGATGTCGCACCAAGCACCTTTCTAGCCATCTCCCTTAACTAGCTCTGCTGTATACAAAAGGAAAATTTCAATTTAATATACTATGTATGCATGAACTAAGAACATGAAGCTGTATACAATTTCTTAAAATTCTTTATTTAAACAGACTAATAAATTGATCCTAATACTTTGTTATGAGTAAATACAGGACTGTAATGTCATTAAAGCAGACAGAACAAAGATGCATTTAAAACAGTCACTGTCAAAAACATTTGTAATTCTTATATAAATACAAGTGTAATTCAGATTAAATCACTATTTACAGTAGAACATATGCTTATAAGACTTGGATAAAAAATTGCTGAATGAAAACACAGTTCAAATCATTCTTGAGTCTGGCTGCTAGAGTTCAGTGAAGAGAAACCAGTTTAGAGGTCGCACCTACTTCCTGGAAGACAGCACAGATTGTTTCTCATGAGTCTGTGAACTAACTGAAGCCTTTAGAAGCTTGAACTTGTCATAAAAATTGTCAAAATTCCATCACAAAAATAGGTGGGAATTTTCTAGTGAAGCTTTTAAGCATAACTTGTAAAATGGTAAATATTTAAAATAAAGGCGCCAAAATACCAACCATACACAGCTGTAAGATTTGTTAGCTAATTGCAGCCCACTGCAGAAGTTCAGTTAAGTAATGTGTATATATAATAAAATTTCACCATTTTCTTTTTAATTAACAGTAACGCAGTAAGCATTTTTCTCCTGCAGTGATTAAATACTATGACACTCTTGACTTAAACAAAAAGGGAAGGGACATGCATGAAGAAATAAATATAGGTTCATAGGTAGATACTAGGCTATCTGCCCGAAGGCATTTATAAGCCTAGCCAGAATGTTTGCTTTCGCCACCCCTTTAGATTCGTTCCTTGCGCCTCTGTCCAGCAGAGCCACTGAAGTGATCCCTGGGGTAAACTTGGTTTCCCATCCACTCGTCAAGGTTTTTCTGAGTGTTAGCGAGGACCCTCTAATGTAGATTGGAATCTTGTTCCAAAGCATGGGAAGTCTCTGGGACCGGAATCTATCCCTCCAGCAAGTCCTATTTATTGTGGTGAGGTTTAGATCCTTGGACCGTGTTGCTCGAGGGGATAAGGTTTTCTTTAGGTGGAGCATGTCCATCAATTCTGGGTTGGACATGGCCTTGTATGTCAGGCAGAGATCACCTCTGAGTAGGCGGTATGCAACCGAGTACAGCTGGAGTTTCTTCAGTCGAGCTGCATAGGGCATCAGTTTGAGGCCAGTGATCCTCTTGGTGAGGTACTTCTGTGGTCTTTCCAGCTGTTGCAGGTGTCTTGTAAGGTACATCCCAAATGGGGCGTTGTACTCTGATGGGTCTGATGAGTGGTGAGTAGAGGGGCACAATTACCTTTTTTGATCTGAATGTGAACCTTTTTCTGATTAGGTGGGCCACCTAGAAGGATTCTCTAACCACTTTGGCAGTGTGATTATCAAAGGAGAGATTACTATCTATTTGGGTCCCCAGATCCCTTATTACATCTTCCGCATTTAGGGGACTACCACCTATGTGGTAGTTTGCGGGTACTTTTTCCCCAAAAGGGATGACTATGCACTTTTTGGCATTTGGTTTGAGGCCATGATTTTGATATCGGGTATCAGTCTCTGAGACCCTTTTGGAGGATGTCTGTGTGAGCCAGAGAGTCAATTATAGCCCCTAATTTGCAGTCGTCTGCAAATTTGGTCAGCCATATTCCTCCTCTGCTTGCCTGTACCTCTGAGAAGTATATGCCGAACAGGAGGGGCCCTGCGGAATGCCACTTGTAACCGGTTTACAGTCGGACCTAGCTCCCGCAACTCTCATGTGGGTTCTGTCCATGAGCCAGTTGGCAACCCATCTTCTGATGTAGGGGTTTATGTTCAGGCTGGTGAGCTTGTCTATAATGCCAGAATGGGGAATGGTGTTGAAGACCTTTGTGAGGTCTAGGTAGACTGTGTAACCACCTTTCCCTCGTCTGTAGCCTTTGTAACTGTCTCAAAGAAGTCCACGAGGTTTAGGAGGCATGATCTGCCCTTAAAGCCGAACTGGGTAGGGTCAAATGTTTGGAGGTTCCCAATGTCTCTGTTAATGAGTTCCATGATGATGCGCTCCATAGCCTTGCAGACCAAGCTACTCAGGCTCATAGGGCGATATTTCCCAGGGTCTGTTCTGGCTCCACCTTTGTGGAGCGGAGTAACCGTTGCTGTGCGCCACTCTATGGGTACGTAGTCTGTGGAGTGGCTGAGTTTGATCAGTGTGTTTAGGTGAGGGGTTAGTTTGTCTTTGAGTTCGTGTAGGATGCAGCCTGGGACACCGTCTGGTCCCATTGATGCTGTGTTTTTGGCTTTGTAGAGGGCTGTTTTAACCAGAGTGTCTGTGATTTCAGGGGCTCTACATTCTTCTGGTATGGTTATGGGCCCTTTTTGGGGTCAGGGGGGGGATGAAGTTTGTGCTGAACCTGTCTGCTGGGATGTTGGTGATATCGATCGGTTCAGTGTATTTTGTGCCATTCTGCACCAACTCGGAGCAGATCTGAGAATTGCCACTTAGATTCTTGACATAGCTAAAGAATGCCTTGTTGTTATCTTTGGAGTCCTAGGCAATTTTTCTTTCGAAGCTCGCCTTGGATGATTTTATCAGGGATCATAGTTTTTTGCTGATACTGATCAGGGAGGTCTTCCCTTCTTGGGATTTTACTCTTTCCTGTATTAGTTTCCTCCTATTGTATAGCTTGTTATGGCAGGAGTCCACCAGACTGGTTTCCTTTTCTTGGAGTAGTGTGTCTTGGTTTTGCTTGGGATAGCACGATCCATGCACTCTTGTAGGTGCCCGTAGAATGCATTAGTAAAGGATTTTGCAGCTTGGACAGCGTTACCCTTTAGCATGGGGGCTTAGAAACTTTTCACCTCTGTCTTAAATAACTTGAAGTTTGCTTTTGAAAAGTTTTTCACAGCGGTTTCCTTGTCCAGGGTTGGGGGTGGAATGTGGATATTCAAAGTGATTTGTTTAAGGTCCGATCTAACCAGCGAGGGGTTGACCTCCTGTGTGGAGCACTGGTCGCCCATGTGATGACCAGTTCCAGTATGTTGTCATCTTTGGTGGGAGTGTTGACCAGTTGATCCAGGGTGTTTGAGTTTATAAATTCTAGGAAATGTTGGTCAATGGAGTTAGTACTTGTAGTTCTCCCAGTTAATGTTTGGGTAATTGAAATCACCCAATATTAGGGTGTTGGGTAGGACATTTGTTTCCCAGTGTTTCCAGAAATGCAGAATGGGGGTCCTGGGACATGGGTGATCTGTAGCAAGCTACAATTTGAATTGCAGTTTTGCCCGTTTAGTTGCACGTGGATGATCTCTGAAGTATCGTGCTGTGCCACTAACCTGGAGGTGTGGGTATCCTTGATGAATATGGATACGCCCCCACCTTTTGTGTTTCGGTCAGAGTTCTGTGCCTGAAGTGTATGATATGAGTTGTAGCATGGTAGTGCTGGGGTGCTCACTGGAGCCTTAAACCAGGTTTCTGTTACTGCCCATATATCTATTTCTCCATACTGAGTGCCTCGAGTGCATCTCTCGCATGTATTAGTGTTTGGTGGTAGGAGGAGAGGGTTGTCTGTGTACATGAGGCAGTTCTAACATTGCCTCAAAATGCCCAGATTCACCAGTTAGACTGGAGAGTACACATGAAGCTGCCCTTTGGACATACCTGGATAGGTACAGTGAACTGTTTTACTGAATGGCTGATAAGGTTGAATAGAGAGAGCATCGTCCTTCTGTACAGTATAGGAGGGTCTAGTGCTAGGGTTTATAAGTACTTGCCATGAGGTTTGAGCAAGTGCCGGGCTTAGAAATGAATGACTTGAGTGCTTAAGTTGAAAGTTTGTCTAGTTCCAAGAAAAAATTGAAGAGGAGACTTTGTGGAGCTGGGAATAGTTTTACCCTAGCTACCCGGTGCGCAAAACCGGGCAAATGCGTTTTTTTTGTAGCAGGGAAATGAAAGAGAAATTAACCTAAAATGGCCAATAAACTACTAATTTCTGGGCTGAAACCACTCCTCCAGGGACAAGATAGGCTGCTCAAAGCTCCCCTCACTCTCACAGGTGAACTGAGAAACTTCTTTCTATCCAAGTAAGGTATGGGCAAACAGAGATTTGTAACACAACCCTGAATTCGGCAGTAACCTGAAAACTGGACTATACTAGCTTAGAAAGGCGGGAAACAAGTGTTTTTTTTTTTTGTTTGTTTTTTCTTTTCAGAAAATAAAGTGAATACAATCAAAAAAACACTTTAAATGCACAGAAAAGGATAATTTTTGTTATCTATGTCAAATCAGAGTTGTAGTAAATGCCCCTAGTAATAAACTAGGAAGAAGTACAAATACAGTAAAAGCAGATGAATAAAGTGCAATTTTTTATAAATATATAAAGCAATAGACAACGAACAAACTGATTTAAACAAGTTACCCAGTTAACCTGAAAAAGCTCAAAACTGAGCCCTGTTCCAACAGTCTTCAATCAGACAAGTTCTAACTGCACACTTCTGCTACTAGGGTGCTTTGGAACCTTCTCCAAAAAAAATGGCCTGGATCAGTGCTCAAGTTATACAAAGCTAGATTCAGCAGGCCTGAATCTGGTCTGTTAGAGCAACAAGGCACACCAATTTCAGAAACAGTTCAAATAAGCACAGTATGCCTGTGACCAGAAATTCACAGCTCAGAAGGGCAGAATCCAGCCTCTCCTCCCACAAGAGTGCAGACCACAAGCCTTCTTAATGTAGAATAACTGGCCTGAAGCCCAAGTGCTTAAGCCAGAACTAATACACTTTTAGAATAGCAGACACTGAGCCTTCAGTCAGAAATTCCCAGCTTAAAAGGATGTAAGCTACCTGTTCTGCCACAACAGTGCAAACCACCTTAATGTAACACAACCTGTCCTAATCCCAAGTGCATAAACCAACAGACTTAGAATAACAGTTGCAATTTAATCAGGCTACTACCAAGCAGTAATAAAGGCAGCAGAATAAATAAAATTGAGTACTTTTAAGAAGAGGCAAAAGCAAAATAAAGTAGGAGGAAACAAATACAGTAAAAGTGTAAAAGCAGATGAATGAAGTGCAACTTTTTTTGTTGGTAAAGTGCAAGGAGAAAGGAAGGAAGAACCTAAGTTGGTTGGCCTTTTCAAATCTTCTTTGTATTTAGAGTGAACACTAGACTCAGAATATGATCTCACTGTACTCTAAGTGAGCAAATGAGATGGACACAGGAGGAGTGTTCTAATACAGACTTACAGGAGGGGTGGAAAATTCCAGAGCCACTAACACCAAGGCAAGAACAGGGAAGGTGGGTGGGGAATTAACTGCAGAGAGCAACACACAGCACACTGTACAGTAAAACAATTGGGTAGCAGAAAAAAATGAAATGCAGTACTTTTAAAACTGCAAGTTTGTACTTAGAATACTAAAATACTGCACTTAACTTCAGCTTCTAATGCAGGTGATTGTAGCCAAGCAAGTCTCAGTAACTGAGCATAAAAGAGAAAAAAAAAAAAAAATATATATATATATATATATATATATATATATATATATATATATATATATATATATATATATACACACACACACACATGAGGTTGAGCATAAAAGAAATATATATAAATACATGACGTAAGTGATTTTATACTATTTCTCTAGTGCTATGCCATGTATATAAAGGGATAAAAGTATAAAACAGTTTGCAGTTGGATAAGATTTTGCTTTATTTGAATTTTGAGTAATATGTATTTATAAAGTTAGCATTGTTGTGGTAAAGATAATAGGAGAGAAAAATGTTACATTACTTCTATGTATGATTCCACATTATTTAGAGGGGAGAAAACAAACTTGTGTGAAATGTGAAGTTATGTATAATCATTTGTCTGTGGGTTTCTTTTTTTCTTTAGTAGTCTACTCATTTTTGATGCTTGCATTTTTAAGTTCATTGAAGATTCCATGGGTTCAGGTTGAGTTGATAGGTTCTTTTTTTGAACAAATGTGGATGCTTCGAGAGTCAAAAGTTTTCTTTCCTTCTAACAGGGATAGTCTTATTCTTGGTGGGAATGAGTTGTGCTTTGACTCCTTCCTTTCTTAATGATTTTATTAGAGGAACACATGCTCTTCTTTTGGACATTACAAAGGGAGAAAAGTAGTCAGACCTGATAGTTTGTTCACCAATTTTTAATGTATCAAGGGACCAGGCAATTTTTAAGACAAGGTCTTTGTCTTGAGTGGCAGTAAATCTTACAGTAGATCTTTGACGACTGTTTTTACTCGATACAGAAGTTAGTTAAAGACGTGTGCCCTTTCTATCAAGAAGGATAGTGCTTCAGGTAGGTTTGGGATTTTAGGAAGTCAGGAAGTTAATCATGTCCCCCTGCATCTGCTCCAGGATGCCATAGATTCTTATGTTGTTTCTCCTGGTTCTATTATCAATGTAGTCTATCTTTTCAATGAGCCTGGTGCTTTCTTGAAGTGTTTTTTTCTTTCTATTAACCTGTAGTCTAGATCTGTTATAGAATCTTCCACAGCAGCAATCTGGGCAGTTTAAGGACCTCATTTAATAAGGTTATTTGCTTGGTGGCATCTTTTATATTCTCCACTTTTAAGTTTAATTTGTCTATTTTGCCCACCAAGTCTTGAACTGTAGTAAGGATTGCCTGTATTTCTTCATTGGAGTTTCTTGCTGAGAAAATTGGAGCGTTCATCTTCCTTTGTGAATGTGGTTTCAGCTTCTTTTCTATTTGAAAGTTTGACAGGAAAATATGAACATTTTAGCTTAAAAATTACACCAACTTGTAGCTTACAACTTCCAGAGTCAGATTTTTAGTAGTTTCAGGTCTTTAGTGAAATTAAATAATAAACAAAAAAGTCCTGTCAGGAAAAAAGTGAAGACTGCAGAGTTCAAGAACTCTGCCGTTTTCAGCTTGCCATCCAAGCCGCGCCCTGTATCAGTATTTTTCTAAGTGCACTAATCGAGAGTGCTGGTTGCATTGTTTGGATGTTTGTAGGCAACTGTAGTTTTTATTTTATTGGACAGCACAAAGGGCTGCAGAAAAGATGAGCAACGCTTGTCAGCTTTTTGGCTTGTTAGGCTTGATCCAAAGATAACTAGGGTTACATTGACAAAATGGATTTTGGATTGTTGTACTTCATTCTGTTACAAATTAGCAAGCAGATAGCTTTCTGCCCAGTCGAAGGCTCACTGTGTTGGGGCTCAAGCTATGTCCACAGCCTTCCTATGTGAACTTTCACTTGAGATAATGGTAGAAACTGCATAGTCTTTTCTGCACACCTTTACTGAACATTACAAGCTCTTTTTTCTATTTCTAGAAATAGCCTCCTTTGAAGCAAGCATTATTGAATGTTTACAGAGTTTGGTACCTTCTTGGCTGTGCACTCCATCCTGCTGTTCCAGTGTCCAGACAGGACTTGCGGAATATGTTATGTACTTAACAGAATATTAGAGTTCTCTGGTCTCTGCCTGGGCACTGGAAAAGTCCACCCTCTTCCTCCCTGCCAGGTCATCATATGAGGGATGTGCGAGTGTTATTTTATGATCTTTCTTGAATGTCTAGTTACATATAGTTAACTTACTGTTGTCATTCTTCATCTGTAGGGAGCAGGGGGGTTATAGGTAGGGAGGGTCTTGTAAGGAATTCATTGCCGTCAAACTTGGCTTTTAACATATAAATTATGCACAAGATCAGGGCAACTGCCCAGTTTGACCCTTCATGTTACAAGGAGTGAGAGTTTAGAGAAGGTTGTACACATTTTTATATATCACAGATTGGTAAACAACACAGTACAGATAATTTTGCTGTTATGGAAACTTTATTCTGACTGCTGATAATTCTATGCCACTGCTGTTATAAGGCTTTGCCATTTGGGTATGGTTATGAAATTCATAATGAGAAGAATGAGAGGAGCACAAGCAGAATGTCCTGTTGGTGAAGCGAGTTACTGGCCTTCATTGTGCTATAGTTGTGAAATATAACATCCTTTTCCATATTTTTAGATCTCCAAAGCGACGACGTTCTAGATCTGGGTCTCGGTCATGGAGGTCACGTCATCGCCGTTCTCGTTCAAGATCTCGTGAGAGACGCAGGCACTCGCCTCGTTCACGATCTCAAGAAAGGAGAGATAAAGACAAGGAAAAAGAACGCAAACAAAAGGGTCTTCCTTCTATTAAATCCAATGTTGTTAGTGGTGAGCCTGACTTATTTAAGTTGAAGTCTTGTTTGTGTCTTATTTTCCTGTGATATTGTTGGGAATGTCCCCATCTGCTCTTTCATATTTTGTGAAGTTGTAGCCTGTCTACAAAAACATGCATTGCTGTTCTCACATTTTTTTATTTGTTCTGTGTGCATCGGTAACTCATTCAGCATGTTTAAAAGGTATTCAGTAATGTTAATGTTTAACTAGCGCCTCCTCAGTTTTATGCTGAAAGGTCTCTGCCTAGTTGAGGTGATTTGCCTGGCCGAAAATTAGTGATGCGTGACATTTTTGCAGGCTTGCATGGGGATGCTCACTGTTAGTGGTGCTGACTCTTGGGAGTTTTGCGGTAGAAGGCTCAATGTTCAACCCGACTTAGTTTTTCACCCTCTTTACTATGATGATGTCCTCCCAGTTAGGCATCAGCACATCTTTAGTATGAAAAGAATGTCCTCTTGTGCTATCTTTAGTTTTATTGCCACAGAATGAGAAAGGAAGATTAGCAAATTAATCTTGAGCTTTGTTTGTTTTGTCTGGCCCTGTTTTGAGTATAGAAGGGCTGGTATTGTAGCAGTATCTATCATTATTGTCTCTCTCTAATAAAACAGCCTTTGGTTTCAAGGATGTCTGTCTCTAAAGTTGACGAGCGAGTTTCATCGCACTTGGTCTTTTGTCCAGGGGAAGATTACACTGTCACCACTTGCCCTTATTGTACTTGGACTCAGCCAAAAGACCATCAGGCGAAGAGCAAAAAATATTCAGCATTTGGATCCGTGTTGCAGTAGCATAAAGCTTTTTGTGTTGTATTCTGCCAAAGGGTGTGACCACCAGAGGAGCTCATCAAAGCTTTAGTGCACCTTCCATGTGCCCTAACTGCTGGGTGGCTTGAAAAGAGAAACATAAAACTTTCCAGTACAGCTGTTTTTATCAAATTATTTATTTATTTATTTTTTTTGCTAGGAATGTTTTCTTTCTTGCCGACTGTAGAAAATCACTTTGGTGTCTTTGTCAGGCTGACTGTCATTGCCTCGGCCCCGGTGGGTGACTCTGCTATGGCCAGACCTTATTCTTTAGACTCATCAATGGCTCCATCCAAGCAACTATCAATTACAGGGGCCCCATTTTTGGAGAATATGGAAACTTTTTATGAGGAATCCTCAGACTCTGTCAACCAGGTGTTCTCTCCCCTCTCTTGTATGTCAGTCCCTGAGTACATCTTTTTCTGTGATCCTCTACTAGATTTCTCATTTGGAGGCACCCTAAGCAGGATGAAGGATCTCTAGTGAAAAGCTAAGGGTTTCTTTGAAGCCCATAAGTAATGCAGAGCAGTTCTGGATTAACTAGAACCAAAACTTGGATATTACTTCAGTTCTTGAAGCCTTAGATGATGCTTTCTCTAGTGCGTCACTTGAGCTGGATTATGCCCCATTCCCTAAGCTTCTCACAGGAAGCCCAGCTGTTTTTCAGGAGTTTGGGCTCCTAAAATGTACTTAAGCAACTACCACTCTAGTAATGGTATTCATGGGTTCTAACATGTAATCTGTGGAGGCTGCAGCTAAGAAACCCCTCTGCATTGAGAATGAAAGTAGAATATTTGTAGGAGTGGAGAAGTTCTACATGCAAGTCACCTTGGCCTTCGGGGCTGTGAGTTGCTAGACTTGCATGTTGAAATACCAAACGACAAATCCCATCTAAAGGATAAAATGGAGGAGGTACAGGAAAAGGCCCTATGAGATACTTGGATGTGGCTTGCAACCCATCTTCCCAGGCTGGCAAGCACTCTGGTAGTGTTGATATGTCACAGTAAATGCAGCATGCAGGGCAGCAGTAATGGAGACTGTCGTGCAGGGAGATGCTAGACTGTAAGAGCAGCTTCTGCAAGAACATGTGAAAACGCACCATTTCCGTGTCCTATTAAATATGGTGTGGATGTATATACACCTATTTGAGCTGCTTAAAAAGCTTGATTAAAAGAGGAAGGCTATGCAGTCTGTGCCCCCCCCCCCCCCCGTTATCTACAGTAGGAACTACCCCACTAAAATATGCCTCTTGTCATTGGAGGCAGTACAAAGGTAAACCATGTAATGGGAAGCTGACCAAAAGGGAAGGGGAAACCTGGAGCCATCATCGTCAAAAACCTTCCAGGGAACAGCTATGACTTGAGAGCTGTCCCTCTAATCCCATTCCAACCCACTCGCTCCCTAGTCACACCCCATCCATATTAAACATACATGGGTCGTCTTGGACAGCTTTTGAAGTATCCCCAAGGATTTTTTTTTAATTTATTTTTCAAATCATATGTTTAACAATACAATCAATAAACAAGTATTATAAACCTTTAGTACAATTGACCTGAACAAAGGAGGGGAAAAAAATTAAATGTATGAAATAAGTAACAAAAATTTATAATATTCATTTAATAAATTATAAAGTTACACATTAATTAGGGTTCATTTTTAATGTCTCAGTATTTAAATTTTTTTCCCAAGGATTGTTTGTCTTGAGACTGTGATAAAGGCTGCCTGTTTGTACATAACTTTTTTTTTTTTGCTTGTTTGTTTTGTTTTCAGGTATTTTCTGGATATGCAGAGAACAAAAACTTCAAACATGTACTACTGGATCTTCCAAATAGTAACAGAGTAGGGAAACTGCGTAGGATTGTGCTAAGATTGCTTCTTGTTCCAAGAAAAATGGTCCTTGGAGGCTAGCTTTAGACTTGAGATTAATTTCTAGAAATGCTAGAAGTTGAAATTGCTAACTTTGTAGGCTTTGCTGCCCCTTTTCTTCCACTCTACATTTCTAAAGCCAGCACACACAGGCAGTACCTGCGATTCAGTGCAGGGGACGCTCATTTTAAATTTGCTTGTTTAACCTTTGGTTTATATAATGTGCCCACTACTCGTCTACTGCAGCAGCAGAGGCATTCACATTTTACTCCTACCTAGATGCCTGTGGGATTCAGAACCTTTCATGAGACTAGGTGCACACTGCTCTGCAGTTTACCCTGACCTATTTGCAGACTCTGGGGACTGTCTGTGAACTTGCCCAAACCACTAAAGATATCCTCTCAGCAAGTCTGTTTCTTGGGGAGCATCCTGACAGTGCCAATCAAAGGGTATTCCTCACCTGTCAAAGTGCTGTTTGACATTTCACTGCCCTAGAGTAACAGTCTGATTACTGCTCAAGAATTCCGTGGACCCTTGAGTGTTTGGCTTCCTTAATCTTGATGGTTCCCTTGTAAAGAATTCACATGAGAGAACTGCAGTGCTGCCTCAGGAACATGGTACCAGCATGCCCACTCACTGCATAACCTCCACCCCCCCCCCCTTACTATCTTGGATCAGAAGTAAGCTGTCATAGTGAATACAAGAAGTGAACCTCCATCAGGGGTCCCACTCAAGCAAGGCTTGGATACCTTACATTACTACAGATTCTTAAGATGTAATTTGAGGGTCCAGTTGGATAGGATGCCCCCCAGCCTTAGGAAGAGGGCGATTTTCACTCTGGTAGTCGGGCCAGCCAAGGGCTTCTACAACATGAAACTCCACAAGTCAGGACTGCAACAGCGACTACAACTATAACATCTATGTTTATGGTAAGTGTACACACATGTACTTTCTGGGGAAATCCAAAGTATTGGGGAGCAAACTCAGCAGGTTTATTCTGATGCCTTATGAGTGGTATATCAGTCAGTGACGGACAAGATTTTTGTCATTGGGGTCTACCTTGCTTTGATCTCTCTGCATCTCCCTGCAACAAATGCAGCAGGTATTTTGCCCTGATCCCCACCTCAGAGGAAGTCAGACAGATGCTCTAGTCCATGTTTGGTCCTCTGGTCGTCTTTACGCATATACCCTGGTACCATTTATTCCAAAATTCTTAAAGCCAATCTGTTGAAGAGCTCAGTTATCCTCATTACACCCTTTTGGCCTCACCAAGTATGGTTCCCCTTCCTTTGGTCTCGTCTTCAATATCTGCCATGGATACTGGGTCATAGTCCAGACCTTTTTTTCACACCCCCTCCGGGATGAAACATCCCAACATTACCAAACCTCAAACTAACTGCATGGTTTCTCCAATTCCATTGATAGCTAGACAACCCAGGCAAGACTTCTACAAAGAAGAGGTATAAAAGCAAGTGGAAATTTTCAATTTGGGCTCTTCCGAAGAAAATTTACCCTTCCTCTGCTCCTGTGCCTTTGGCACTGGAGTTTTTAGCTTCTTTTTCCAGGAAGGTGATGGGTTTTCCACAGTCAAAGTACAATTAGCAACTATATCTAATTTTCACTCAGGAGAAAATGTCTTTTTTACCTTCCTCCAAATTGTGTAAGGCTTTCCTAAAGGGTGCCTTTTTATGCAGGTCTCCACTGAAAGTTCCATTACCTCTTTGGGATTTGACACTTGTTCTGCAGGGGTTGATGCAGCAAACTTTTGAACCTTCAGCCAAAACTGATTTAAAAAATTGGAAAACAGCATTTTTGTAGCTGTTAAATCTGCAAGGAGAATTTCTGAACTTCAGGCTTTATCATCCAAATTCCCTTACCTTGTTTTTCACAAAGGTGCATTAGGCTATCTTTCTGCAGACCATTACAAGCCTAGCCAATAACCAGAGGTCAAAATCAAACTCTGTACCTTGTATCTTTGAGATAGACAATAACCATTATGCCAACTCCTCCCCTACCTTACGAACGAATCTATCCTTCTTACCAAAAGTAGCTTCTGAATCGAATGTCAGACAGTTCAATTGCCTACCATTTTCCATAATTTTTCAAATAAGGGAAAATGTATGCTACATCATTTAGATGTACATAGACAACTACATTTTTGTTTAAAATTGGCAAAGGACCAGTTGCTTGTCTCTGACTGAATAGACTGTGATCACCAATTTCTAAAGTTACCCAGACCAAATGGATTACTAATTGCATTTCCTTTGTATATTCCCATCAAGGTCTCTTCCCTACCAAAAAGCACATTCAACTAGATCCATGGCCACTTCTGCCTTCTGGTCTAGAACTTCCATTGATATTTGCACAGCAGCTATGTGGTCTAATGCCCATACCTTTATTACTCATTACAAACTAGATGTGACTTCAAGAAGTTGAGCTGCTTTTGGCTATGCAGTTCTCTGGAATATCCTCCCAAGATGGCCACCCAAAAATTGACAGCAGCTATGTGGTCTAATGCCCATACCTTTATTACTCATTACAAACTAGATGCGACTTCAAGAAGTTGAGCTGCTTTTGACTCTGCAGTTCTCTGGAATATCCTCCCATGATGGCCACCCAAGATTTACATAGCTGGGGACTCTGCTTTTATGTTGAGGGAGAATAAGGATAACATCCTCACCATAATTGGGCATCTGTGTTGTCCATTTTCATTCTTCCATAACTCCCCTCCCTTCCCCCTTCCTGTCTTCTTTTGGAATGATCTGATGGATATTTTGGAACCTTTCTTTCCAGGTTTGAGCCCTGGTTTTCCAGTTTCCTTTTTTCTATTTTTCTTAGGTTTTATAAGGCAGAAAACTCAATATGAGGTATTGTGGGCTAACTAAGGCGTTATGGGTAAAGGGAGGAGCTTGAAAGTTGGATCCAAAAGTCTGGAATTCGGCAGTCAGGTAAGTAACCTGTTTGTTGAGGAAGAGTGAAGCTGGACAACAGAAGCATTGCTATGGTGAGTACATAACTGATTTATCCAGAACACCTGGAAGGAACTCTTTGTGGTAGCCTGTCTGCCTAGTAATGCGGACAAGGTTCTTGCCCAGATGTTCTTCGTGTTTCACTTGCAGTCATCATAATTGGGTTAGCCTGCAGGTAGCCCTCAGTCGGCCTGAATACCAGAGACTTAGTATTTCTAAGTCTGTTGCTTTCGCTCCAGGACTGACATCAGGTCATCAGGAGTATAAAAACAGGCAGCCGACACCATCGCATCAGTCTTTCTTGCCAAGGAGCCAGAAGCAGTTCCCACGACTGCTGGTCGGTCACTACCGGAGTTTTCGTTTCCGAATTGAATCATCCTGAAGTCTTCTAAAGCTAAGTGCCCCGTTGGGGGATCCTTTTTTCTTGCTCTAACCGATGTCAGAAAAAGTTAACAATCGTCTCGCCTGTGGAAAGCAAATACCACACCAAGATTTCTATACTTACTGCGTCATCCATTTAGGCCCCGACCACAACATACCTCGCAGTCTCTTTTTTCTGCCTTGTTCAACACCCAAACTATTCATTGGGCCCTTATTGTTGCTAAATATTGCGCTTTATCTCCATATTCCGAAATGGCTTCGGTAAGCCATCTCGTCTACCGATCTTCCGAAAAGACGCAAGGATAAAGACAGTGACTGCACAGGTCTAAAGCTGTCACACTTCCGTTAAGGTAGTTGCCAGTTTGCCGGTACTCAGTGAGGCACTTCGCAGCCCCTGATTCCCACTTCTATGGATTTGCAGGCCGCTACCGAGACCCGTCCAGAGTCTGGTATGCCGCTTGACTTTTGACTACGGAACCTGCGGATGTCTGTACCTTGGATGGGTCCGAAGATGCTGTGCAGGCACCGGCTTCCGAGGAAGTTATTTGCATTACCGATGTTCGTCATAAACCGACTATTACTTTCACGTCTTCAGTTCTGTCTAAAACTACTGAGTTTCTAAGGCCAAGAGTATGAGCTATGCCTAAAAAACCGACCCAAACTCAAGCACTTGCTCCCTTGCCACAATCTCAAATGCTTAAAATGGCAGAAGACCTGATCATGCTGATTAGGTAAAGCCAGCCTTCCCGTGCTAAGAGAGACCTGTCCCCAGCAGCTTTAACTGACCAAGAGTCCGACTCTGAGGTTTCTGAATATGAATACATGTCTTTATCTGCTTATGAGGATTCAGATGCAGAGGAATCCATTCCCTCTGCTTCCCCTCAAGAGGATTTTACTTTTGGTGAAACCCTGCATATTTTAAGAGAGCATTTCCACTGGTAATGCCAAGATTATCCTCAGTCCAAAAAGAGACTCAATTTTTAGATTTGCCACAACATAGACCTTTAGCTATCCCTCCTGTTCTGGATGTTGTGGATGATGTCTTTATGGAATCAAGTCCAACTCCTGATACTTTACCCCCTACTCCAAGGAAACCAGACCGGTACTACAGAGTTCCTGACTCACAAATTTCTTTTCAAAAATCCTACTGCTGACCCAGAGGTCATTTCCCAAGGGCCTAAAGGTATAAAAGCAACTACAGCTAAGAATCCCACCCCTTTGGACAGGGATTCCTGAGCCTTAGATGGGATAAAAAAGTATACACCTCTGCAACTCTCGCCGTTAGGGCATTGAATTGCCATTTTCACATGCTGAAATACCAGCAGCATATTATGGAACTTAAGCAAAAATTATCTGTCTTTACAGACTGTGCAGAAAATAAAGAATTGCAGGAGCTTATGCATTCTGCAAGCCAAGTCCGCAAGCATACCTTGCAATGTGGGTTTGATGCCCTAGAAATATCTTGCAGGGCAGCAGTCACTGGTTCTGTACTGAGAAGGCATGCTTGGCTTAAGGAGCAGACCTTGCCAGACCATGTAAAATCAAAATTACTAGACACTCCTTTGTTTAAGGACAATCTGTTTGGCACCAAAGCAAAAGATGTTCTAAAAAAAGATGGAAGAAAAAGCTAAATCTATGCAGACAGTCGAAGCTTTTTTGCAAGTGCAACCTCCAAGATATTGCAGACATTGTCCCTCCAAACATTGGTCCTTTCCAGCCCATCTCAGACTAGACCCAGGGGAAACGGACCCCCCCCCCCCCAGATTACAGTCTCAGGGTATGCAGAGATCTAAGCAGTGGAGTACCTCCACTTCTAAAACAAGGAGTGCTAAGCCACCCCTTACGGAAAGAATTTACAATGACTTGCCAACTCCACTTCTCACCTCTGCCCAAGTGCTCATTCCCCTAGGAGGAAAACTTGCTCACCATGCAAAAAAATGGACCTCCATCACCAAAGACCGATGGGTCCTCAACATTGTACAGATTTTACTTCCACACACTGTCAACCCCAAAAGGGTTCCCAGACCTTCCTCCAAACCAGTGGGTAGAGGCACAAAACCAAGTTAAATCCCTGCTGTCCATAAGGGCAATTCAGCCTGTTCCTGCAGAACAGATAGGTCAAGGGTTTTATTCCAGACTTTTCCTGGTAACCAGAAGAGGGCACTCTGCGCCCAATCCTAGATCTTTCCATTCTGAACACCTTCCTGTTGGTAACAAATGCTCACCCTTCAGCAGCTTTTTCCTGTGCTGTCCAAAGATGCCTGGTTAGCCACCCTAGACCTAAAGGAAGCCTCATCTGCACATGCTATCAGGTACTCATGCAGGAAAGAACTACATTTCAGGGCAGGATCTATGCATTATCAGTTCTCTGCAATTCCCTTTGGCTTATCCACTGCTCCACGTCTTCACAAAATGCCTGGCTCCAGCCATTGCCTTTTGCAGACAGAGAAAAATTCAAATATACCCTTACTTGGATGATTGCCTGATTCAGGCAGACAAGAAAAGCTGTTGCAGCACCTGGCATTTGTAACGAACCTTCTAACCTCCCTGGGGTACACTATCAACGAAAAGAAATCAAAACTAGTCCCCAGTCAAAAGATTGTATTCCTGGGAGCAAGCTTGGACACAGCAACCCAGATGGCATTCCTTACTCCAGGAAAATAAGCCTAACAACCCAGCTATCCTCAAGGAAAAACCTGCAGGCTCTAGGGTTCATGGCCTTGTATTCTACTAATTCCATATGCCAGAGTGCATATGAAGAAACTTCAATGGTACTTCAGTCTTTGGTGCCAACATTCTCAGGACTTGGAAACCATCATGCCTATCGTACCTTGTCTAAGGACAGTTTTTTGGTGGGCAGCAGCATGCAACCGCAACAAGAGACTTCCCTTTACACAACCCCATGCCGCCCAGACCCTAACCACAGACTCATCAGAATAGGCAGTGGGAGCTCATCTGGACGACAAGTGCATTCAGGGCCACTGGAGCCCAAATCAAATTCATCTGCACATCAACCAAAAAGCGATTCTAGCTGTTCAGCATGCTGTGACAGCTTTCAGATCCCTACTCTCACCAGGACCCCCTGCTAATAAAAACAGACAACACAGTGATGTGGTACATCAACAAGCAGGGGCGTACCCACTCTGCAGGCTAGCCATGACCCTGTGGAACACTGCCTTGGACATGCATATTCATCTGCAAGCTCAATTCCTGCCAAGGAAACAAAACTCTGTCAGACGACTTGAGCAGAAATCTCCTAGACCCACACGAGTGGCAGTTAGACCCCAGCACTTTTAGTCTTCTAACCCAGAAATGGGGGGACCCTGGAGGTTGACCTTTTTGTTTCCCCCTACAATCACCAGCTCAGCAAATTCTGCACCAGGACACCTCAGCAGGGCCTGGAAAGTGGATGCCCTATCCTTCCAGTGGGTAAACATCTCAATCTATGCATTTCTCCCTCTGCCTCTTCTTGCAAGAATATTACTCAAGATAAGAAAGACCAGACCAAGGGCAATCCTGATTGACCCAGACTGGCCATGCCAGCACTGGTACCCACCACTGCACAGCCTGTCACCGGTGCCACCATGGCACCTTCCCCAGATCCCAACCATCCTCACTTAGCAGGAGGGAGAGATCACGCATCCGAAGCTGCAAACCCTGAACCTTGCAGGCTGGCTTATTCCTTTAATTCTCCCCCAGTGACCAGCCTAAGCAAGCCGGTACAGGACGACATTCTTGAAGCCAGAAGAGCCAGTACTGCAAGAAAATTCTATGCTAAGTGGAAGTTATTTTTCCTGGATTCAATCCAAAGGAGTGGAGACAGCACTGCCCTCCTTACCTCTAATCCTGGATTACGTAGCAGATCCACTCCACAGAGGTCTATCCACCTCTTCCATTAAGGTCCATGCCTCTGCCATCTCTACTCATTACAACACTTATCCACCTCTTTTCTCTCGCCCTCTCGTTAAGCAGTTCCTGAGAGGGGCCAACAACTTAAGGCCACCAAGGAGAGCCCCCACTCCTGCTTGGGACCTTAACTTTGTATTGGAAAAGCTCACGCTACCCCCCCCCTTTGAGCCTGCAGTGTCAGCAGAGTTAAAATTCCTCACTTGGAAAACAGCCTTACTTCTGGCCATCACTTCAGCTAGAAGAGTGTCTGAGCTGCAACCACTTATGGCTGTGGAACCCTTCATTATTTTTCATGCTGACAAGGACTCCCTCAGGATTAACCCTACCTTTATGCCTAAAGTGGTCTCCAGTGTAGCTCTCAACCAATCTATCCATTTGCTAACCTTCTTCCCTAATTCTCAAAATAAAGGGGAAAGGATCCTGCACTCTAGACGTGCACAGAGCTCAGATTCTACCTTGATAGTAATAAGCCCTTCAGAAAATCTGACCAGTTACTAGTCAGATATTCTTCGTTTCACTGTTGCAGTCATTACATTTGGGTTATCTGCTTGCTAGTAGCCCTCAGCCGGCCTGATTATCAGATTCTTGGGGCCTGTGTCGGTTGCTGTCTCCTTCCATGATGTCAGGTAGTCAGGGGTATAAAGCATGCAGCCGATGCCATTACACCAGTCGGTCTTGCTCTACGGTGCTCAAAGCAGAAGCAGTTTGCAAGTGCCGGTCGGCTGACTCCTGAAATTTTCGTTTTGAGTTTCAGAACTGAAGTCTTCAAAAAAGCTAAGTACCCAGTTGGGGATCCTTTTTCCTGCTCTAAACTGATGTCAGTAAAAGTTAATTATATTACTTGTGGAAAGCAAATACCTCAAAGATTTTCATTTGTACTGCATTGCTTGCTTAGGCCCAGACCATGACGTCCCTTGCTGTCGGCTTTGTGCCTTATTCAATCCTCGTACTATTAGTCATCGGTTCATTTTCACATCTAACTATTTCAGTACTCTGTGTAATTATCCAGAAATGGCTTCAGTAAGCCATCTGACTAGCGACATTCCGAAAAAATGTAACTATAAAAACAAGAGACAGACCGCATAGGTCCAAAGCTGCCGACGACGCTACCGTTAAGCTAGTTGCCAGTTCGCCGGTACTCAGTGAGGCACTTTCCCAGCCCCTGATACCCGCTACTTTAGATTCGCAGGCCTCTACTGAGACCCATTCGGAGTCCGGTATGCCGCGAGATGCTTCTCTGACTATGGAACCTGCGGATGTGCCTACCTTGGCTGGGTCCGGAGCCGCTGTGCAGGAACTGACTTCTGATGGTGTATTCAGGCCTACTGACTTTCAAATCAAACCGACGCGATATTCAAGGCCTAAAACTTAATCCACGCTTAGAAAACCGAAGTCCAAATTGCATGGTCAGGCCCATATGCCTAAAAAACAAATAAGACTGGCTGAAGACCTTATTACTCTAATTAGGGGAAGCCACCCTTCTCCCTCTAAGAGGCCTTGAACTGATTTTCTGTCTGTTTCTTCCGATGACCAGTATTTGCCCTTATGTACCTATGAGCATTCTGATGCAGCGGACTCCATTCCCTCTGCGTCCTCTCCAGAAGATTTCTCTTTTGGTGAAGCTTTGCACACTTAGGGGG